>NC_064814.1:3680894-3683010 GCF_023721935.1 Panthera uncia | reverse complement strand
TCCTCCTCCTCCTCCTCCTGAGCCTCCCTCCTCCTCCTTCTCCTCCTGGACCTCCCTCCTCCTCCTCCTCCTCCTCCTCCTGGGCCTCCCTCCTCCTCCTCCTCCCCCTCCCAAACCTACTTCTCACCCCCATCTCAGCAAGTTCTCTGCCACTAGACGCCCCCCTCAGTTTTACTTCTTCTCTTACTTTTCCTCTGGCCCCTCCTGACTTCTCCCTCCCTCCCTCCTCACTTGTCCTGTCTCAGTCCTCACCCACACTCCAGGTCCCTCCCTCGTTCCCTACCCCACTTCATTCCCTCCCCCCCCCCCCCCCCCCCCCCCCCCCCCCTCGCCATGTCCACCATCCATCCATCCATCATTTGCCTTCCTTCATATCCACGGAGCACCTACCGGGTCCAGGTGCCGTGGGCGGGAGGAAGAGAAAACCTTCCCTCTCCCCCCAGAAGGCTTCCTTGTAGGGCAAGGAGACTCCTGCGTGGGAGATGTTGCCCAACAACCACAACCGGGCACTGGGCTCATCCCCACCTCCCCTGCTCCTCTGGCCACTCTCTCCCCCCGGGACCCACAGAGCTGGAAGGAAGAAAGGACAATGCCTGCCGACTTCATTCTGAGCTCTCTGTCTGGGGCGCCCTCTGGGTCAGAGCACAGGGCCTGGGCTGAGGGGGCTGACCAGGCAGGGCAGGAGAGCCGGGGCGAGATTTCTCACCACACGTCCCTTCCTGTGCCCAGAGTGGAGGTGAAGGGACACGGAGCTGGACTGTGATTTGCATTTGAGGAGTAGGCTCGCATGTCACATGTGCACCTGTTCCCTGCCTCCCCACCCTGAGCCTCCTGGAGGAGCAGGGAGGCCAGGTCTGAACTGCGGATGGGACTCTGGCCAGGCCCCTTCCCACCCCAACCGCCTGAGGTCAGCGGGGAAGGTTCTAGGCTGCAGGAGGGAGACCGCATAGGGGAGCCAGGCACCTTGAACCCTGGTCTTTCAGGACAGTGCCCGCCTGCTGTGGCCTGGGGTCCACCTGGCTGGAGCAGGTGAGACCCTGAGGACTCAAGACAAGTCCCTGAAGGCCAGGGACCACCCCCCCCCCCTTACTACAGTTCCCTACATGGCCAGAAACCCCTGATGCAGTGCCCCCCCCCCAGCCAGAATGAGGCTCTTCCAGCTCTGCGGGGACCCCCAGGGCAACTCTCTCCCCAGGCCCCTCTGACCCAGCCTGGCCCCTCAGGAGCAGGGGGAGCCGGTCCCCCACGCCTGGGTCACGGACTGGGCTGGGGCCTCCTGTCTCTCGGTCACTGTCCAATCTCTGCCTGCTGTTCCTGATGAATAATTTAGCTGCTCGAATTACAGTAAAGAGCTCTTCAGTTTCCCTTCCCAAATCGTTAAGAACTGATACAAGACGCCTCGGTTCCTTCTAAGGAAAGTCCCTTTCCCAGCGAAGCCGAGCCCCCACGGGTGGGGATCTCCCCCTCCCCCGCCGATCACTCACCAATTTCGGACAGTAGTGGGGGACTGCTTTTGTTTTGTTTTACGCTTGACTGTAAAAAAAAAAAAAAAAAAAAAAAAAGGACTGAAGCATCAGATGCCAGTTCTGGGCAGCAGGAAGGTATCACCACCGTCCTAGGAGGTGGGGCAGGTTGCTACTCTGGGAAGAAGCCTCGGGAGCTAACAAGTCCCAAGTCGCAGGGACCGGCCCCTGTGGGTACTGGAGAGGCAGGAAGGAGCCTGTGAGGAAGGAGCACGGGGCGTGACGCCAGCTCAAGGGTGCAAGACGGCATGTGCGTGTGGGTGTGCAGGCGCACGCGTCATTGCACACACGTGTGCACACGTATATGTACACGCGAGTGCCTGCTGCACGAGTGTGCCGTGCGCGTGTTTCTATGAGCTGGGTGCCTGAGGGGCGGCCCGCGTGTGTGGCTGGGACTGGGTGGGGATTTGCGGCGCAGGGGCAGCTCTGAGCTGTCAAAGAGCTCGGTCTCCTCCAGCATTTTCAGAGCTGGGGGGGGGGGGGGGGGGGGGGACCCGGGGGGGGGGGGGGCCCGGCCCCCCCCGGGGGCCAGGGGGGGGGGGGGGGGGGGGTCTGGGTGATGGAGCCTGAGGCTGTGGGCCCAGAGGAGCCGG
>NC_064814.1:3532792-3680794 GCF_023721935.1 Panthera uncia | reverse complement strand
GGGGGGGGGGGGGGGGGGCGGTGAGGAATCCGGGTGGGGCTGGGCTCCGGCGCCCAGTCAGGTGACTAGAGCAGGCAGGGGAGGGGCTCTAGGAAGTAGCGGGGGAGGGGAGGGGAGGAGTGGGAAGGGGCTGGGGTGGGGACCTTGGCTGGAAGAGCCGCTGAGGAGTAAAGGCAACGTCCAGAGGCTTGAGCATCCGGGTTCCAGAGCCAAGGACGGCGGGGGGTGGGGCTCTGGGTGATGGAGCCTGAGGCTGTGGGCCCAGAGGAGCCGGGCCGGAGACCGGAGACCCCAGGCCTGGAGCCTCGGGCCGCGGCTGGAGGGCTCCCGGGGCCTGGGGGGGTGGGGGGGTGGGGGGGTGGGGGGGCGGGGCTCCGGTGCCTGCGAGGGTGGGGGCAGGGGAGGAGGCCTGAGGGCGCAGGTCCTGCGTCCCTGCAGCTGTGCAGAGGAGGAGGAAGGGGGCGGGCGGGAGCCTGTGAAGTCACGCTTGGCGGCAGGCTCCGTCCGTGGCAGGAACCTCCGCCTCCAGCCCCCCCACCGCCCCCACCCTCGGCCCCCCGCCCGGAGGCGTCTGTTCTCCGCAGCCCGGGTGCAGGGACAGACCCGAATTTCCCTCCACGCGCCCATACCCACGCTCACTTCGCCTGCAGCCTACACCCCATTCGCTTGGTACCTGGACAAGCCACCAGAAAGTTCCATTCTCTCCACGTCTGTCTGTCTGTCTGTCCTGGGACGCCCAACACAAAAAGCGGGCTGCTCGCATTAGGGGGGGGGGGGTGGAGACCCCCCACGCTCTCACCATACTCCTCAACTTTGGGGGGATCCAGACATGACCAGGATGGGAGGTTCTAGGGTCCCTCTAACTTGGTCCCACACATGCCAAGGCCGGGACCGTAGTGGGCTGGTCCTTAGGGAGGGAACATCGCAAAGACGAAAGTGCAGAGGTGGCTTCTTGGGGGGAGACAGGACCGGGGTTTGCAGATCTGGGAGGGTCCCGCAGGGGTCCACCACTCCTCGGTGCACCAGCGGAGGCCGGGTCCCAGCGCCCTCCTGGTGGGGCAGCCCTGAAACGCACTGGGACCTCAGCGGGCACCTCCTTCCTCCAGCTAGATGGCATGGTTTGCCCGGTGAATTGCACAGGGGTCCCCCCCGGAAAGGTGGTCCCAGCCTCTTGGTAGTTGTGACCACGCTTTCCTGCCTCGTCGGACTCAGCCTCCTCTCCCTCCCAGAAGGCCTTGGGGCCCAGCTGTGACCTCAGCACCCCCCCCCCCACCAGATGTGTGCCTGCCCCAGGCCCCCTGGGATGGCCTCAATCCGCTGTATTGCTCACGCTTTGGCTGAGCAGGAGCCGGAGAGAGGAGGGAGCACCCCACAGGCCTCACTGGGTGCCTCTAGAATCAGGACAACAGCCCCTGGTAACCTCCCGGGCTTGGTTCCTTGGGGGAAAGGGAGGCGTGGTTGAGCCCCGCAGAAGGGAGGGGAGAGTTCTGTCAGTTTCCTTGGAAAGGATCAAGAACGTTCTGATTTCCAGGCCCTCCTGGAGCTGCATGGGCTGCTCCTTATTTCTCGGTGATAGGGACTAGGGAGCTGGTGGCTCCCTCCTTCCTTTCCTCTCCCCTCCCTGGGAGGCCTTGCAAGGTGGCATCTGGCCGGTGGCAGCTGACCAGCGCCCCCTCACCCCCAGCTCCTGTCCTCTCCTGGATGGGGACCACAGGGCTTGTGAATGGGTCACCTCTGCCGCTTCCCTCCCACCCCCCGCTAGCCTGTTAGCTATCCGTGTCTCTGCTCCCGCCACAGTGGGCTTCTTCCACGGCCCAGAAAGTTCCATTCTCTCTCTCATCCCCTTGGCCTTTGAACCTGCTTCCCCTCAGCTAGGAATGAGCAAACTTTTTTTTTCTGAAAAGGGCCAGATAGGAAGTATTTGCGTCTCTGCCTTTGTAGCATGAAAGCAGCCACGGACGGGCGTGCAGTTTGCAAACCAATGCGTGCAGCTGTGTTCTCATAGAACTTTAAGTATTTTTTTTTACATTTTATTTATTTTTTGATAGAGAGAGACAGAGCACAGGCGGGGGAGGGGCAGAGAGAGAGGGAGACACAGAATCCGAAGCAGGCTCCAGGCTCTGAGCTGTCAGCACAGAGCCCCACGCGGGGCTCGAACTCACAGACCGCGAGCCGGGCAGCACAGCAAGCACCCGGTTCCAGGTCTCTGTCGGGGGGCGAGGCTTCCAGGAGACGTGGCTAGGCCGCGCTGGGGGGTCAGGGAGCCCACCTGGCCTTCATCCCTGGTATCCTGGGAGCTGACGGAGGCTCTCATCACCCTCTGTCCTCCCAAAGGTTCCCACTCTAACAAGGGGTGGCGTTCTTTGTCCTTCAGTTGCGGGCTCCAATTCTGCCTCCTCAGGGCTGGACCCAGTGACTCTGGACCCCTGATTCTGTAGTCACCGCCTGCCCCTCCCCAGCCTTCCAGCTGATGAGTCTCTGCTTCACATAACACGGGCCAGTAACAGCTGTACTCCTGGCCCCCAGCTGTGGACACCCCCCTCCCTGGCCCCAGCCTCCAAAGCAGTCCTTCCTGCCAAGTGTTAATCTCCCCATATGTCAGAGGAGGACAGTTACCCTGACACCTTTGCGCTCCCAGCGTCAGCCTGGGAATTGGGGTGCGCTCCTGGGCGGGCCAGGCTGGAAAAATATGTGGTCCAGCTGTGGCCTCCCTTCCCATCATGGGGCATCCCGGGGTAGGGGTGGGGGGTTCTGAGGTCGGAGGTGGGAAGGTGCCGGCCCCCTCCGCTGGACTTGCAGGCATGACCCCAGAGCCCCTGCAACTCTTTCCCACAGAACATCCTGGCTGCAGGAATTTTCATCGTCTGGGCCAGAGTTCATCGGAAGTTCTCCCATCCACCCCCTCTCCCATCCCCTGGAGGGAAGCAAGGAGAGAGAGGGCCATGCAGCTGAGCTGGAAGAGAAGAAAGTTCGTTTCCACTGATGGGAGAGGTGGCGGGGCTTGGGGCAGGTCAGCGCAGGTGGCCGCAGGGTAGATCCCACGCTGGGCGTCACGGCTACAGGGGAAGGGCAAAGACAACATCACCACCAGAGCCCAGAAGCTCGAAGAAGCAGGGCCCAGCCCCGGGAGACAGGCTGGCCCTTCCCGGGAGGAAGCGCACACCAAGGGGCTGGGAGCCAGGCAGAGAGATTCCAAGGAAGCAGATGTGGTCCCTGAAAAGAGGCCCCAAAGCTCTCTCCCCTTCTCCTCCCTTCTTCCCTGTAACCACTGCCAGAAATGCCCAGGGTCTCCAGCCTGGGAGAGTGACAATATGGCCATGCTGGGCCCCCTGGGGGCCTCACTCCATGCAAAAGCAGCCCTCTGGTATCAGTCATGCCAAGAGCTCTCTGCCCCCTGCCACCAAGAAGATGGGGACACGGTTCCGGGCCGGGGGCGTGGGCAAGATCGGACACCTAGGAAACAAGGAAGGGTGGGAGGGGAAGATGGAGAGAAGGAAGAAAATAGGAGTGGAAGAAGGAGAAGAGAAGGGGAGGGGAGGGGAGGGGCGGGAGGAGCGGGCCGCGAACAACCTCCCCCGCTTTGCAGGGATCCCTGGGAGGTCCCCGGGGCTGAGAGGCCCCTAGGTATGTCTGCGCTGGCTGATTTGCCCCGCCAGCTCATTCGCGGCCCTGCCGCCCGCGCGCACGGATTTATCCGCTGGCCTCGGCCCCTGGTCGCGCCGGGATCCGCAGCCCTGTGCCCGCAGGCCCGGTTGCCTCGGCAACATGCCTTTGTTAGGCACCAGCATCTGAAAATGTCAAACCGTTTTCAGCGGGTCAGATCTGGTTCCCTCCCTTCTTCCCCCTTCTCCTTTTTCAATTCCAGTGGCCTCTGCCCAAGTTGCAAACTTCCTCAGTCTCCATGGGGGTGGAGAGGGCTGTCTCTCTTTTTCCGTCCCAAACATCTGTCTCTATAAACAGTTGTGCGCGCACTACCTCCTCCTTCTGGGCCCGGGCTTCGGGGAGGAAGTGCTTTGTTTATCCGGAGGGGGTCGGTTTCCTTGCTCCTCTGGGGCTGGTTGGTCCGCGGGGAATGGCCGCTCCGCTCCGGGAGCCCCGGGCTGGGGGGCTGGGGGCTAGGCGGTGATGGGGGTCACCTGACCTTCATCCCTGGTGGGGAAGGTGGCCGCTCTGCACGGTCGCCCTGGCAGACTAGACGTCAGCTATGCTTGGCTCGCTGGGGTTGCCCTAGACAGGTGATTTGACCTCTCTGAGCCTGTTTCCTCCTCTGGAAAGTGGGGGATGCTAATAATACCCAACTGACTTGCTGAGGGGGAGGAGGTGATCTTCCCTGCGCGTGCGTGGGGTGCATTGGGTGGAGGTCCCTCCCAGAAGCCTCTTCTGCTGAGTTACTATCATCACCAGCCCCATTCAGGAGAAGGCTGAGCCTCAGAGAGGACACAAACCCACGCCTCCCACCCGGTCAGGACCCCCACCCGAACCCCACGTCCTCCGCTGGCAGATCGAAGGGCTGGAGTCGAGTGGCCTCCTCCCCAGCTCGAACCTTTGATTTATTTCAGGGAAGAGGGTGGGGCGAGCTAAGAAGTCAGCGGGGCTTTGCCAAGAGCCAGGGACTGGAATGCCTGGTGTATGGGCGAAGAGTCAGGGACAGGGACTCCGGTGACTCAGGCCTGCTTTCCCTGGCTGGTGGAAACGAGAATTGGACCACAGGCAAGAAGGCAGGACTGGCCCAGGCCCAGGCCCAGCCCTGGCTCGGCCACCTTGGAGAGCCTGTCCTGGGCCCACATGGCCTAAGCATCAACATCGCTCCCATAAGGTCACCGACCTAAATCCCAGCTCCAGGCGCGGCAGCTTTTTCTGTGTCCACAGTTCCGCTGGGGTGCACAGAATGAGATCAACTACCCAGGGGTCAATTACCCTGTGTCCAGATGATCAAAAGACAGACCCCATAAACAACCACATCAGCGGCCAAGAGTGACGGCTTGGGTTTCAGTGCGGGAAGAAGGGGCTTTGAGTCCAGCTCAGTTAAGTACCGGCTGATCTCAGGGTGAGCTAACCTCTCTGAGACTTGGTTTTCTCATCTGTAGAATGGGGAGCACAGCCTATCCACCGGAGGGAATGCTGGCTAAAGGCTCAGGGCTTGGCATGGGGAGTGGGTCCGGAAACAAAGAGGACATCACAACTGTGCTCATTCGGTTGGCTCATGAGGGCAGGGGGCTGTGCTCCCCAGGGCCGTGGTGGCCTGTGCCCTATAGGCCTGGGGGTGGGGTAGGGGTGTGGGGGGCAGAGTCGTGACCAAGGACCTACCCTTGGAAGGACGGACCGGACCACACGGGAGCTAGGCTCCACTGTCCCATTGGACTTGACTTAGAAAACACAAATGAAGAAACACAACCATTAAGAAAGTCAAGGTGACTGCAGGGCTAGGACCCCAAGCACGGGGTGCAGGACCCTGGGTGACAGCCTGTCCCCGAGTCTGTGATGTGTCTGATTGCTGTCTCCCAGGCTGTCTTCCAAGAGCCCGACTACACTGGCTATGAGGACAGATGCAGGGAGGTAGGGAGAATTTATACAGGGGTATAGCTCCCTGTGCCTCATAGTTTCACCCCTGCGGGGAATTTCAGTCTCAGATCTCCCAGATGCAGAGTGCTCCTTCGGCGCCCCACTCCCGGCACGAGGGAAGAACTTGGGGTGCTGACCCTTGGCCCTTGGCCAGGTTTGGCCAGATGAATGTCCCCCGGTTGCCCCAGGCCGGCCCTACCCCCAGGAGATGGGGAGGCCTCTGTGCAGTGATTCTGTAAGAAAGCCCTTTTTTTTGGGGGGGGGACGCACACCCAGGAGTGTTTCAGGGGGGAAAGAGGCACGGTGTCTGCAACTTAGCCTCGGATGGCCTAAAAAAGTGGGGAGCGAAGCAGGAACAGAAATGGCAACACAGACCGTTTCCTTTGGGGGGTGTCCGGGTGAAGGGTCTACGGGAATTGTCTGTAGTACTTTTGCAACTTTTCTACCACCCTGAAATTATTTCAAAACAAAAAGTTGGGGTTTCTTGTTTTTGTTTGGAAGGGTACGGGGGCGGGGGGGGGGGGAATACCAGACAGTCAGTCCTGCTGGCGGTGGCTTGGTGCTGCTTGGAGGAGACTCGGGGCTGTGGCCATGGGAGACAGCGGCGGTGGCCCCGCGGGCCCGGCACCCTTTACTCCTGCCACCATCGGGCTCCAGCTTTCCGGCCTTGTGGCCAGTCTTTCCCTTTGGGGGGCCGGTGACTCAGCCAAGGGTTCTATGTGGCAGGAAGTGGGCACAGTGAGTCACGGGGTGGCTCTGTACCCTCCCTCCCGGAGGCTGGGATAGCAGCTGGGGCCCCGGGCCGGAGACGGCCCCCAAAGAGGGGGCTCTGCCCCCCACGGTAATAATTCCGGGGAGGGCTGCTGCGGAGGGCTCGGGCCGGAACGCTGGGCTGGAGAGGGCCCTGCCTCGCCCTCTGGAGACTGGCTGAATGTGCCCTGTGCCAGCTCTGCCCACAGCCTCCGGACTTTTCCAGCCACTTGTGGACATATGCACAATGCCGGACGCTCCTTCAGAATTCCCCACCGTCTGCAAAGGCAGGAGCCGTGCCAAGGCCCCTGACCCTGCCGGCTGCCCCCAGCTGTGTGCACTCACAGGGGGCCTTGTCAGTGCTCAGCAGTCACGCAGACGGCCCCTGGTGCCCGGGTCCCTGGGGCCCTGGCCGCTTCCAGCCTACACACAGGGGTCAAACTCCACGGCTCCCCCAAGGTCGACCAAGGCCCAGACTGAGTCGTCCCAACAGGACTCGCTGACCTCTCCACCTTTTCTCCTCCACCTTTTCTTCTCAAGCAGGGCAGACTTGCTTCCTTCAACGTCAAGGTGTGCTCATGTTATGGCAGGGAGGGGACCCATATGCATCCATGGTCTCATTTATCCTCATAGCAGAGAAAGGAACCGAGGCTCAGAGAGGTTAAGGACCTTGCCTGAGGCCACACAGCACCAAGTCTGGATTCGAACTCCAGTCTTCATGACTCCCAAGTCCACCCTGCCTTATCCTGCCCTGTGACGGGCCGCGCTTTCTCCTTTACTGTTCATGTACTCGTGCTTTGTCGCCCCAGCTCCGGGGTGAATCTGGGAGGGTTGGCAGGGGTCACGGCTTCTTCGTTCTCTGAAGGCCACTAGCACTGACACTGAGGCACTCAGGCATGACACACAGGTGGACCGGTGTCTGTGGGACAGCGGGTGATTCCGGGCACAGCACCAGCCCTCTGCAGCAAACCCCGTCCCCCCACCCCTAACCCCCCATCCCCACTGGGTCTCTGCCCACCCTGCCCTCCCTTCCCACCTCCAGGGATGACCAGCCTCTCCACATCTCTTCCCCACTTTCCCTCTCCCACGCTTCTCTTCGTTCCTCTCTCTTTTGAGTTTGTTTTCTGTTCCCTCTTTTCCTCCTTCCCTTGACCCCTCCTCTCCTCTGTGTTGTCATCCGGCTGTTGTCAACCCTCCAACGGGCAGTCAGCCAGTGCTGGCTTCCCCAGGGCCACAGGGCCACCCCCACCCAAGGGCCCTGTGTGTCGGGGTCACTTTGCACTCCCTGGGTGCAAACACAGTGCTGGGGGAGAAGCCGCCAGTGAGTTGCAAGGGGACCCTGAGGTCCTCTGGCCCAGCCTCCCCAGTGGTCGGCCAGACTCACAGCCTCCCTCCCTGTCCTGCGTGGCCAATGGCTTGGGCTCTTGGGAGGCATGGATAGCTGGCGGGGTCTGAGGATCTGGCATTTTCCCCTTTCATTGTATTGAGTTGAAATCAGCCTCCTGGAAACTTGCCTTGTTCTTTGATCTGGGGGCGGCATCATCTCCCTGTGATCGTCCACACGCTTTCTTCTCTCTCAGGCCACAGAGGACTGAAGACCACTTCGTCCTGACAAGGACCAGGGGTGTGGCAGCTTTCCGGTGTCTCGGGGCACCTGAGCAGGAACTCGTGTGCGGTCAACCTGCGCCTCTGTGTCTCTCCTCCTAGGCTCTCCAGTTCTGGGGTCCCCGGGGCATCTCATTGAGGACTCTATGCCTAGTCCTGATCTTTCCACCTACGGTCCTCCCTGTCATCATTTTGCATCCAGATGAGTTGGATGACCCCCCAGTTTTGTTTTATATGCCTTCAGGCTCCCTACTCGAGTCATTGATGGAAATGTTGAGCAGGACTTGGTCGGGGCCAGAGACTTCCCTCCCAGTGGGCATTGCGTATTCATCAGTTGCTTTCTACCCTTGAAAAAGGGTAGTATTCATTTTATGAAATTTCCAAAATAGAGATCAATGAAAAAGAATTTTAGAGCATTCTAGATCCCACTCTGCAAGGACAAGTGAGCACTTCAAACACTTTGGTATGTATTTCTACAAGTTTCTTTTCTTTTTTTTTCTTAAATCTTTTTTTTTTAATGTTTTATTTATTCTAGAGAGAGAGAGACAGAGAGAGCATGAGTGGGAGAAGGCCAGAGCGAGAGAGGGGCACAGAATCAGAAGCAGGCTCCAGGCTCTGAGCTGTCAGCACAAAGCCCGATGTGGGGCTCGAACTCACAATCCGTGAGGTCATGACCTGAGCCAAAGTCAGACGTTCAACCAACTGAGCCACCCAGGCGCCCCTCTACAAGTTTCTAAAAACATCTAGAAGTACATAGGCCAAAAAAACTCAAAAATGCAGTCAGACCTACATAGTCTTTTGTGGTCTGTTTTCACTCGTATTTTGTGAACATCTTCACATATGAACAGATGTACGGCTACATAAACAATTTTTATTGGCTGTGTAGTGTTGTGCTGTGAGGACATATTCCGTTCAACAGACCCCATGTGAATAGATTCCAATTTTTCTTTGCCTTTTTGAACACTGGCATATATAGGCCTATTATGAACACGTCTGGCTCCTTCCCTGCAGTGAGTTCAGCTACCACGATCTGCCTTTTCGAAGTGCGATTTGGGTCCCCATCGTGTTTTATCCATATGTCTCTGCTGAAAGTATTTCCCGTTACGATAATTGTATGTTGTCATCTCCTTGCTTGTAGCTGCGAAGTCCTTTCGGGAACAGTCCACACCAATTTAAGAGTTCACCCCCAGTGTCTAACACAGTAGCTTGCACTTAGAGACACTCCATAAATATTTGTCGACTAAGGGCATGAATAAATGAATTTGTTTAATGATTCATTCCAGAGTTTAGCTGGTGATTACCATCATCCTCGCTGGTTTCCAGTTTCTGGAATCTGCTTCCTGTTCCACAGGGGCCTGGTTTGCCCATCTTCCTGTCCCCCACCCCATCTCGGGGTTGACAGAAAAGGCACCGCTCGGCAGCCAGGGGCGCAAGCTCCCTCCTGTCCCACAATGGCAGCCCCGGGCTGACACTTGAGTTGATTCAGAGCCTCCCTCCCCCTCTTGCTGTCCCCTCCCCTATGGGATTTCAGTTCCCCTCAATCCCGCCCTGCCCTTTCTTTCTGAGTGTGACCGGAGTAGCTGAAAGTAGTTTTTGTGGCCTGGGGAGCCTTTTGGAGAAGGGGCAAGTGCGTGGCCATCTTGAGGGCTCTCTGGTAGGAAGAGCGTGACAGCACCTGCTCTGTGGGGCTCTGGCGGACTTGACGGACTTGGGGGGGTGGACCAGTATACAACAGATACTCAATAAAGGCAGTTTGTTGTCCTTCCTCTTGGACACCATTTAGTCTCCTTACCTAAGTAAGAGCTGTCCTTTTGCACTCCGTCCCTGTTGAGAGCGCCCCCTCCCTCCCTCCCTCCCTCCCGTTTCTCTGCTCCTTCTGAAATCAGACCTCCGCTCCCTAGAAGGTTCCCCAGGGCTTTATCTCCTGCACCCACCCACTGCTCTTGTCACTGAGACCTTCTGTGCCTGGATTGTCCCAGCCCTGACTTTCTCCCCTAGTCGATCATTTTTCCTCGACCCATTTTCTCTCTTAGAACCTATAGCTCTTTGGGGCCAGGATTCCCTGAACTTTTTGAAAAAATATCCCCTAAAGTCTAGAGTACCTGACACTCCCCATTGTCTCTTTCCTCAGCCGTGCTGAGCCCACAGGGAGTCGCCCTGGGTGGACAGTGAGCCCACAGTGACATTTCTTTCCTGGAGATCAAACGTCACCCTCTTCACCTCCTTGAGGGGCTGGGAAAGGCCGTGGAATCCCAAATCACAAAATCCATGGAGCTTCAACCCAGGGACTGGGGGAAAGAGAGGGGAGTGAGACTCGGCTTCCCCCACAAAGTCCTTCACTCTCAGGACTGAGTTTAGGGTTTGGAACGGAAAGGGAGGAGACGATAAAAATGAAGGGGGTAACACTCAGGCTGGATTTTTTTTTTTTTTTTAAGAATTTTAAAACTGTCTTGCCTTCCGGTTTCTTCATCAGGGGTAAGTAATCTCCAGTCATCCCATCCATGAAACAAATATGCATTAAGGAAGAAAAACCCGCCCCAGAGCCTGCCGTGTGCCCAGCTGGAGGTACCAGGCATCCATCCCCGGAGACTTGAGCTCGGGCCCCTTGAGAACTCGAGAAATGGGGGCATCAAGGGCAGAGGGCAGATGCCCAGCCCTTGTGGTGGGAGAGTGGGAGTCATCGTGGGTTCCACTCGAGGGGCTCAGGGCTGGGTCATCGGGAGAGTGGAAATCTCTGGAAAAACCCTCATACCCCTGTTGCAACATTCTAGGAAAATGGCCCATCTCTTGGAAGAAGAGTGAATCAGCCCAGGGGAAGGTTCGGGGCAGTCGCTGCCGTCCCACGGCCACTTGTCCCCACCCTTTGGTTCCCCAGTGGTGCTCCAGCCACCCCCTGGAGGGCTGAGCTGGGGGGAGGAGAGGGTGGCGCTCCTATCCAGAATTTCAAGGAGACCTATGCAAATGGCCAGTGGGCACTTCAGGGGGAAGTTATGAGGTGAGAGAGGTTCTGCAAAGCAGAAGTGGGCACGGTGAGATTTCCCAGTCCCCTCCCCTGTCCCTCTGCCCCTCCCCCACGCCCCGCGTGGGCCCCGTTCCTTCCCTCTCGGAGACCTGTGGTTTTTCCCCAGTTTCCCCAGTCTGAGAAAATGTCCATCTTTAAAGGCAGCTAACTTGTTGGCCTCATTTCAGACCCAGAACTCAGGAATAGAGGTGGGGCACCCGGTGGGGCCGCGGGGAGCAGGAGCGAGAAGGAGGAAAGGAACAGAGCCCCGCTCTTAACGCCTCACTTAACGGCTCCATCAGTGGGGCGGTGGGGCCAGGACCCCACCCAGTGGGCCGGGTTCCCAGGCGTTCTGGCCCCAGCGCCTCCCCCCACCCACCCCCGCCGCCCCCGCCTGCAAGCCCCCCAGGATTGGTCAGATGCCATTCGGGAAACCAGGACAGCGTTTCATTTCGGGCGCTGCAGCCCGGCCTGCGCGTAGAGGCACCTCTGAAAAACACCGCCTTCCCCGCTGAGTTCTGATGGAGCGAATCCGCATTCCTTCCGCTTTTAATTAATCGCCAATTGATTACCCTTCCGTCAACACAGGATGGTGGAGGCTCAGGCCTCCCGGACAGGAAGTAAACTACCTATAGACGAGTGAATCAGAGCACCGGGTGGCTGTTAGTTATTCAGGAGCCAGGGTGTTGGCGGACCTGGGTTTCCCTCACCTGTTCCAGCTTGCCCCGATAGATGCAAGGAGAGGGCTCTGGGTAGAAAGTGGTTTCCTGCCTCTTCCTGGGCCCATATTTGAACCACACTTTCTTCTCTCTCTCTCTCTCTTTCACCAGATTGCCATCCCTGGTTTGGTGGCTTCTTGCCTGACCTTTTACCCATATCCTACAGCGTTAACCAGAGCTGACCCAACTATATGGCCTCAATTAAAGAACCAGTAGTAAATTGGAGATTGTATTTCCTTTTTTTTTTTTTTTTTTTTAAGGTTTATTTATTTTTGAGAGACACAGAGAGCGCGGGGTAGGGGCAGAAAGAGAGAGGGAGACGCAGAATCTGAAGCAGGCTCCAGGCTCTAGGTTGTCAGCACAGAGCCCGACGTGGGGCTCGAACCCGCCAACTGTGAGATCATGACCTGAAGTCAGACGCCCAACCGGCTGAGCCACCCAGGCGCCCCTGGAGATCCTATTTCTTTTTCTGGGGGTGGGGGGCGGTGAGCTGAGGGGAGTTGGGTAGGGCGGTAAGTTTCATTTTTTATCCATATAGAACTTACTGTTTTCATTGGGGATAAGAGTACATATAGCACATTTCACCACTCACAGGTATTAGTGTGACCCTTTAATTTTTTTTAAATATTTTAATATTTTTTATTTTAATATTTTTTTATTTTAAACATTTTTAAAAATACTTATTTTTGAGAGGGAGAGAGCCAGCGTGTGAGCGGGGGAGGGGCAGAGAGAGAGGGGAGACACAGAATCCAGAGCAGGTTCCAGGCTGTCCGCACAGAGTCCGACGCGGGGCTCGAACTCAAGAACAGTGAGATCATGACCTGAGCCAAAGGCGGTCGCTTAACTGCCTAACCGACGGAGCCACCCAGGCGCCCCTGGCGCGACCCTTTAAAAGAAAAAGAAAGCGAGCTGAGGGGTGAGAGTTGTAGCGGGGGAGCGAGTCGGGGGGCTAAGGGCGGAGGATCTGGAGGACCCCGGCAGCGGAGGCCCAAGGGGAGGGGGACATTCTGTGGCCGGCTGGGCCCAGGTGCTGGCCTGGCTGCGTTAAGCGAGCAATTTAATCTCCTTAAACCTCAGCTTTGTCATCGGAACACTAGGGGGGGCTGTCCAGGAGATCCCCCCTCCCTCCCGGGTGCCGTGGGGGCTGGCGGGAGGGACACCACCTGGGGCTGGCTGGAAATGCAACATCTCAGTCCCCGCCAGAGGCCTGAAGCATTGCAGTCTGCTTTTTAACAAGATCCGAGTGGCTCGTGCTGACATTAAAGTTTGGAGGCTCTGGGCCGCATGAGGTGAAGCGTGTAAACATCTAGTGAGCAGAGGGACAAATGTCAGCTTCCCCCTTCTCTCCTCCCCCAAGCCGGCTCGCGCGCGCTCTTCTTCGGGAAACCTTATGGTCAGGAGAGCGGGATTTGGGGTGGATAACGCAGTGGCTTGCGTTCTGATGGTTACATACACTTTGTCTCCTTGTGACCATGACGTGGGATAGACCACAGAGATTTTTATCCTGGTTTTTATCCCAGAGGGAAGAGCGTGGCCCTGAGGAATCTAGCAATTGGTCCTAAGGTCAGAGCAAGCCCAAAGGGACCCGGGTCACATGTGCAGATGCCTGAGGCTTCGACCACCAAGCCAAGGCCACCCGTGGAAGTGGCCACTCCCTCTCGTGGGGGAAGGGGCCCAGGGGGCAGCTAGGTGGTCATCAGAAGGTTTTGTGGGCAAAATGTGAGAAGACCCCCAAGGGACTGGAGTCCGGCGTCCTGACCGTGACATCAAACGTGACCCTGTAAGAACTTTCATTTAATGACCAGTTGGGGGGACCATCCTGTATGGGGCACTGGGGGTTTGACGCTGAACCACGTGGACGCGTGGGTGAGGGGCTACGGCCAAGAAGGGCAGGCAAATGGGACACATGGGGACAGAGGCCATGCCGTACAAGCACAGGGTGCTAGGCAGATCACCCCGACCGAGAGGTGGGCGCAGAGACCGGAGAGGCGTAGGTGGTGGCGGCAGCAGCATGGGGCGCTGGAAGAGGGTGCGCCGTGGCCACAGGCCCTGGACACTCTGTCGGTGACCTGGCACCAGAGAATGTTCCTGGCCTAGGAGAGGACCCGGGTCTGGCCAAAAAGGGGAGGGAGCTGGGCGCGGCCTGGGAGGAAGGTGGGGAGGGAGGAGAGCCCTGCCCTAGCGTGCCCTCTGTCCCGGGCGCGCACCCTGCCGGGAAGCCCTGGGGCCACAGCTGCTCGGCTGGCCCGGCCCAGAATAGCCTCCCTTCCGGGCAGGGCTGCCTGGGCCCGCAGCGCCAGCGCCCGAAATAGGGCTCGGCCCGGAGGCCCGCGGGCAGCGGGCAGCGGCCGGAGGGCGCGAGGGGCCGCCCAGCTCCGGGACGCGCCGGGAAGCGGGGACCCGGGGGACGGCGGGGACCCGGGGAGGGGCGCAGGCCGGGATCCCGGGCGCGGACATCCGGGTGGGGCAGGGGCGCGTGGCGGGGCGCAGGCGCCGGGACCAGGGGAGGTGGGGCAGGGCCAGGATCCCCGACGCGGGGCCCGGGGAGGTGGGGCAGGGGCGTGGGCGGAGGGCGCAGACCGGGGAGGGGGCCGGGATCCCCGCGCGGGGACCTGCGTCCGGGGAGGGGGCCGGCCCCGCGGCGGCGGGGTGGGGCGCTGACCTCACAGCCTGCGGGGAAGCCCGTCGGGGGCCGGCCGCGCCGATGGAAGGGCGGAGGAATGCGCGGCGGGCGGCAGCGCGGGCCGAGCGCCAGTGCGGTCCCTCCCCCTGCACACAGCGCCTGGAGGAGGGGTTGCCGTGGGCGCGGACCTGGGGGCCGGCGGGGGGCGGGGAGCAGGGCAGGGGGAGCGCGGGAGGGGGGGTTAGGGAAGGGGAGGGGCGGCAGGGCCGGTCTCCGGGGACACCCCCCCACCCGGGTCTGCGCCCTCCTCCCGCCAGGCCTGCGAAATGCGCGCCTCGCCGTCACATGCAGCCCTGGGGTCAGGTAGCCCTGGCGGAGCTCTGTGCGCGCGTCCCTTCCTGTTCCAGCAGGCGCCGCCCCTCACCCAGCCTCCTCTCGCGGGCTCCCAGCCTCAGTTTCCTCATCTGTTAAGCAGCGATTACTCCTATCTACATTACAGGGTTGTTACGATTAAAATAGAATAATCATGTAATGTGCCCTTGCTCTATAAATGGGGTCCTCTGTCCTCCCCGCCCCCTGCCTCCTCAGTCAGGCCTGGGATCAGCGAGGCCTTCCCGTGTCCCTGCCCTGTCCCCCTCGGCCTGGAACTGGTGCTGGGGGTGCATCAGCACCCTTGCCAGGGCCCTTTCCTCTCCTCCCTCCCCCTCAGGGTTACCTTGGAACGTGCCTCCTACAAGAGGATGGTCCAACTTGTTGTCGGAACCTGCGGGAATCCCAGGCTGAGGTCCAACAGTATTCACGGAGGGCGCAGCCTGGCTGGAGTGAGTCAGCCTCTTTCTGAACATCATTTGCTGTTTCAGCTGCCCTTTGCAGCTTGGGCCTGGTGGTTGCCAGGACAAGGCAGCCCCTGGAAATCACTGGGAAAGACCAGCATGTTCTGGGGGTGGGGGTTAACAGTGCACCTGGCAAGGAAGGGCCTCTCCATCCCCCCCCCTTCCCCTCCTCTATGGGAAGCGAGAGGCTCTGGCCCCAGGCTTGGGTACCCCATGTGAGGAAGGGCGGGCCTGACTTACTGTAACTGCCTGGCTGAAAGCCTGATTGTCCTGTGGTTGGGCAGACCAGCCAGAGAGGGGCCCTGGCGGAGGGAGAGCTCACCCAGTGTAACAAGTGGAGGCAGGGTGTCACTGGTGTCCCAGGGAGACTCAGCAGACCAGGTGGGGCTGCCTGCAAGGTCACCTCTCTCCCCTAAGCAGGTCAGGCCGCTACTGCAGTGCCAGATTATTTGTAAGAAATCAAGTCTGTCCAGGGGCTCGGCCCCTGGTCTGGAGCATCAGAGCACCCGGTGTTGAGAGAGCACTCCCTGTGTACTAAGCAATGTGGGTGTTCACGTACTGAGTTGTCACAACGACCGACCGAAGGAAGTGGGGAACATTAATATCCCCATTGTACAGACGGGAAGCAGGTTTATTGACGTGCCCAGGTCTCCTAGCTGGGAGGAGCCAAAGTGAATTGGGATGAAAATTTAGGCTTCTCTTTTTTGTTTTTATTTAAAATTTTTAAAAATGTTTATTTACTTATTTATTTGAGAAAGAGACAGAGCGAGAGTGGGGGAGAGGCAGAGAGAGAGGAAGACCCAGAATCCGAAGCAGGCTCCAGGCTCTGAGCCATCAGCACAGAGCCCGACGCGGGGCTCGAACTGAGGAACCGTGAGCTCACGACCTGAGCCGAAGTCGGACGCTCAACAGACTGAGCCACCCAGGCGCCCTGAAAATTTAGGCTCCTAATCCCTACTCTGTCTGGCCTCCGGGGTGTGGGAACCAGCGCAGCCCAGGAGGGCAGATGGCCCAGCTGACCGCCCAGGTGCCTGAGCCCCTCCCCCCGCTAGCAGCTTGCTCGGCACTCGGCTGACTTCCTGTCCCTGGGAGAGCAGCTGTGGGTGCGCTGAGGCAGGGCGGTCCCCTTCCTGTGGTTCAGGTAGGAGCACAGCCTCGTGCCTTCTTGGCATCCTCCCTCTTTCCTTCCCCAGGTTCTAGAAGTCAGCCCTGGGTACTCCAGAGAGCCTGGCAGAGCCAGAGGTCGGCCCAGAGTCCTTAGCTGCGGGTGAAGGGCGCGTGGGCAGAGAGAACGGGCTGCGGGCCCTGGTGGAGGAGGGCTTCGCGGGACCTGAGGACCTGGCCTTCAGCCCTCAGGGAGCACCTGGAGGCTTCCCCCGTCCCGCCTCCTCTCTGAAGGTGGCGAAAATGCAGAGGAAAGCCCACGTCCCGTCCCCAGCTGCCCCAGCCTGGTGGTTGGGATTCAACGGGGACATCTGAGGGACGGAGGCTGCTGTGTGCCCGTGTCCCCCTCGCTGTCAGGAACCCTGGGCTTTGCAAAGAGCTGGCTGCTGGGCATCCCCTGACTTTTCCCTGGGTAACATTGCCAAGGAACTGTGGTGCTGGCCAGACTTCCCACGCCCGGCCCTGTGGCTCTACCCCCCCTCCGTCTCTTGCCCATGGAGGCTCGGAATAAGCTTTCTAGAGGATGCTCTTTCTTGTGTGAGGGGTCATCTGAGGTCGCCGAGATGGAGCTCTTCACCAGAGAAATGCAGGAACATCTCTGCAGCTAAATGAGGCAATGTCTGTGGGGGACTCGGCCTTGCCAGGCAGGCTCCAGACGCATGCTCCCTCCCTGAGAGACGTTGCCCTTGGCCGTGCAGCCCTTGGCCAGGCCAACCACTGGGCTCTATCCCTGGGTGCCTTTCCAGGCTGTCCTTTGCTCAAGGTGTCCTTAACAGAGCCTAAAGGGACATTCCGCTTCTCCCTATGCCCAAGAGCCGAGAAGGACACATTTCTCAGGCTCTTCCTGAAAGATTCAAGGAAAGAAAAAAACGTTCTTGGTCTGAGATCCTGCAGAACCAACCCCCCAGAACTGGCTTGAGTGGCGTCTCCAAAATTCATGTCCACGTGGACCTTGTGCATGTGACCTAATTCGGAAATCGGGTCTTTGCAGATGTAATTAGTTACGATGAGGTCATACTGGATGAGTTTGGGCCCTAATCCAATGGCTGGTGTCCTTATAAGAAGAGAGTTGGACACAGACACACAGAGAAGAAGGCCGCGTGAAGACAGAGGCAGGGACTGGAGTGACGCATCCACCGGCCAAGGATTGGCAAGGACCTGCTGGCGGCCACCGAAGCTGAGAAGCACAAGGAAGACTTGCGCTTGCCCCCCCCCCCCCGCCCCGGAGACTTCAGAGGGAGTGCAGTCCCATGGACACCTTGATTTTGGACTTGTGACCTCCAGAACCGCAAGGAAGTCTGTACGTGTTGTTTTAAACCTCCCAGTGTGTGATCCTTTGATATGGCGACTCTAGGAAAGTTGGACAACCACCGAATGTCAAACAGAGGGCAGCTGAGGAAAACAAGAAGGAAACAGAGCAGGCGCACAAAGCGAAAGCTGGAAGAGACCAAGGGGGAGACGGGAAGAAGTGCTCCCTCCGTGTCTTCCTCTCTGCGGGGACAGGAAACCACCACGGAACCGGTGGCCCTGCGAGCAGGAGTGTGTGGGGCTGGATGTTGGGTGAACGGGAAGGCGTTCGAGATCTTGCTGGTCCCAGGGAGCCCCTGCTAGGAATAATAAAGCTTTGACTTGGTCCTGTATCAACCTCAGGACTCCCAGAGCAGGCTTTGTTGAGATCCCCCACAGAGAGATGAGGAACCCAGGCAAGGCCATTAGGTGCTGGCCCAAGGTCGTTTTCCAGGAAGCAGTGAAGGGGGCACACACCCAGCTTCCCTGCCCGACAGCCAGCGCTCTGCCCTCTACCAGTCCGGGAGTGGGGGGTGGGGCAGCTCCCATGCCAGTATCCAGTGCCTCAGTGGCGTCGGCAGGTGCTGGCCCCAGGGACCCCCTGGGGTCAGGGACCCCAGCTCTGTTCCTGGCGAGCTGCGTGATTTGGGACAAGTCACGGCACCCCCTATTTGGCCGTTCCCTCCACAGGAAAACGGGGGACAATAATAAGGCCTAAGCCATAAGAGTTCCTGGAGAATTAAATGTTCATATATTTCAAGTGCTTAGACCAGAGCTCGGCGCACTGGAAACTTGAAGGTGTTTGTGAAATGAATAAAAGACGCTGATGGGAGTACTCTTTGTCCAAGGAGAGCGCCTTGGGACCGCGAACCTGTCTTATTCTCACTCCACAGGCCACGGGGAGGCCAAGGTCAACAACATTCTCATGCGGTCCTGGTCTGTTCCCCACAGAACCCTCCAGAGACTAGCCAGAAGGGCCCTTGAGACCGGGGAGCAGAGCTCCGCCCACGTCCTGGGCAGGCTGATTCGGTTATTTGAAACCTGCCTTCTCGCAGGCTGAGGACACCTTTGGATCCTGGGCCAGGCCAGCGGCTTTCTCCTCCCAGAGGAGAGCTCAGACCCCTGCCAGCGATTCCGCCCGGAGTCCTGGTCAGTCGCCTCCCGGTTAGCTGTCTCGGGGGGACCAGGACTGGGGTGACCACTTGCTGTCAGGCATCAGCCCATGGAAAGAGAATGCACAGTGCACATCAGAGGGGTGGTACAATGTGCTGCATTTGCAGACGGAGGGAGCCGCGTGTGTGTGCGACCTTCCCCACCTGTCCCCCGGGGGGTCTGCAGCCTCTACTGGCCCTTTTCGTTGGCTCCTGTCCAGATGTCTCTCCTCCCGGCCACAGAGCCCAGCCGGGTGACCCCAGGGCTTGTGGACTCTGCCTGGGTTGAAGCCCCTCCCCTTCGGCGCTCGAGACTGACCAACTCAGTCCTCGGCCTGCTGTGGGCACAAGGTCTCTCGCTGCAGCTGGGCCCCTTGGCTGACCTTCTCAGCTCCTTCTCTTAGACGGGAGAGGTCTGGCAGCACGCCTGCGGGCGGGCCGGGCTTTTCTCCTGGGCTCCTCCCTCCACTCCAGGGCTCTGGCCATAGCCTGGTCAGGGTCCTTGCTGAGTTTCCTGGCCAAACCCCGGAGTGATGGCCTGAGGAGTCCAGCGGGGAAGCCCCAGGGTGTAGGGAAACATGCCACAGCCACTGACTGCCCCGCCCCCCACCGGGCAAGGCCCGTGGGTCTCCAAGTGTCTTCTGGGTAGCCTTCCGGCCAGACCCCCTTGCCCACTTTCTCCAGGAGCCAAGGAGCACTGAAGAGCACAGGGAAGAACTGCCCCTTCCCAGCGCTGGTTTCCTCTCCCTCCAGCCTCCTTTTCGCGGGATTCTGGAACAGAAAAAGTTACGTAGAGGCCATCTCATCTCTTTCCCCACCTTCCGGAAACCAGAGTTCAGGGCAATATTGGAGTTCTCTGAGGCTTCGAGCAAAATCCCGCACGTTGGGTTGGCCAGACGTCTTGCTGGAATTTCCTTGGGAGTTCTGTGTGCATTGGGCACCCCCACCGAGGCTCCCTCCTGCTGGGAGATGGGGGGGGGGTGTCTCATGCTCCTAGCAACCACCCAAGGTCTCAACAGACAGAGTGACGGCCTCAGGACCTTGTCCCAGGGCTGAGCTGGCCGGTGTGGACTCAGCTGCCATTTGAGTCCCCTGGGGAGCCTTCGCAGCCGCTGCTAGATGGAGGTCCTGGGCGGTGGGGGCTCTCACACGCAGACGCTAGCAGTCGTGGAAAGGGCACTGGACCCGAAGTCCAGTGACTGGTGTCCTAAGGGAGGCTGCTTCTATCACCAGTTATCTGTGTGATCTGAGGCAGGTCTGGATCCCCTCTACGCCTCAATTTGCTCATCTGGAAAAGGCAATAGATGTCACTTTACCTGCCTCACTTGCATCCGAGGCGCGGAGGGAACGTGGAAGGATATCACGTATTAGGACGCATTGAGAAGAGCAGAAGTGCCACTTAGGCAAACATCAGGTGTTAAAAATAAAAGATGCCTGTTTGCGTCCCAAAGTAAAAGTTGTGGGTGACTTACTATTGCAACGACTTCTGAAACCTTGTTATTTAAAGACATTTCTTCTTTTGGGGCACCTGGGTGGCTCAGTGGGTTGAGCATCCGACTCTTGATTTCGGCTCAGGTCATGATCTCACGGTTTGTGGGTCTGAACCCCTCGCCCGGCTCTGTGCTGACAGCTCGGAGCAGCCCGGGCATAGGGCCGGATAACCCCAACACGACACGACACGGGCTCACAGGTGAGCGGGGGTGGGGGGGGGAGCGTGTGGTAGGCAGATGAGGAGACCACCAAAAGGGAAGGAAGTGTCTGCCAGTGTGGGGTGCAGGGTGTGGGGGGCTTACCAGGCTAGGCCTTCCATTCCATTTAGAAGAAAATGACAAATGAACCAATGTGGATCCTACTGGGATGAACCATGGACCGTGCGTGCGAGCGTGTGTGTGAGTGAATGTGCGTAATAAAAGCAGTATTTTTAGGAGGTGAATCTGGTGTGGATGTGCCCGATGGGGACATACCAAACCTCTTGAAGTTCCCAAAAGTTTTTTCCCTTTTCCGGGCCATTTCCCTGTTTCAGGTCATTAGAATGCCCCTCTGTCCCACGCCTGCCTGCCCGGGGAACACCTGCTGTTTTGCCTTAGCTCACGAGTGTCACCTCTTCTGGGAAACCACTGTAGGTCATTTCCTCCTAGGGCTGCCAGCTGTCTGCTGTATAACATTTTATTTTTACACCCATTCCTTTTTAGGATACTTCTTGGTTTTCACCTCTGGTTCCCCTTTCAGACTGTAAGCCTCTTGATGTCTGAATGCTTCTTAGCACTGATCTCCAGCATCGGTCATGGTGCCCAGAAGAGGGTTCCTACCTGCGCCGGGATCACCTGGAGTGTTGTTAAGGCAAGGGTACCCTAAACTTCAGAAACACTGCAGCCCCCCATCACACAACTTCAGGGGACACCATCCACAAAGATCATATTGTGAACAGCGCCCCTGCAGTTGTGAGGCACAGTGACGTCCTAGAGGACCAGCTTTTGCATTTCATGCCTTTACCTTGCAACATCCGCACATTGCAAATACCAGATAAGGTTTTCTATAGGAAAGGAAGATTGGAGATTTGCGGGGGAGGGAGGCGTAACAGAGGAAATACATTTTCTTGTGTAATGTGCCTAACAAGCTAGTCTCCTGGTTGTTATCTTTTTCTCTAAGTCTGGCGCTTCAAGCCTTCTCCTAAGGCTGGGCCTGATTATTGCAATGAATGGCAACAGTGACGGTTTCACCAGGATTACGTGAAGTTTTAGCATCCAGAACCCTAGCTTCAGAAGACGGCCTGTAGCCGCTGCTGATTGTCTGCCATGCAGCCTTCCAGGCCGCTGCTGTTGCTTAAGGCTGTGCTGTAATGCAGAACACTCAGGAGTGGGAAGTCCAGAGTTCTCCCCGCTTCTGGGAACAGCCCCCCATCCCCCTCCCTGCACCAGCTTCCACAGGCCGTCCTCATGACAGTGGGTCAGGCTCACCCAAGGATTTCACAAATGCCTGGCCTGTTCCCAGCACAGTACAGCTGGGAGGGCTCAGCCTTGGGGGGGGGGGGGGGGGGGGGGAACACCGTACTCTTTCCCTGTGGGGCCCCCTGTTCTCAGGCCCAGGGCTGGGAGCTGGAGCCCAGGAGAGGGAAGGGCTGCACTTGCCTGCGCTTGCCGGGGCGCGGGCCATGAACCCAGGCTTTCCCTCCCTGCTGATTTCCCAGATCGGCTTAGTCAAGGTTCAAGAAGGAAATTCCCTGTCCCCGGAAGAGAGGAGGATCTGGGCTTGTCTTCCCGGAAGGCAGCAACGAAAGTGGTCAGAGAGTCACCTGGGGAGATGTTGAGGATTCAGATTCCGGGACTCCCCTCAGGCCTTCTGATTCAGAAGAGCTGGGGTTGGAATCGGTGACCTAGCAATTTCGTCTGCTCCCTGGGGGGCTGGCCGCAGGCGCTTCCGCACTTTTGGGGGAGGTGTGTGTGAAGAGTGTTTGGCTGCAAGAGCCCGGGATTCTCAGCCGGAGGGCCTCTGGCTCTGGTGCTCTCTACCTGACCCCGTGACCCTGGAAGAGCTGCCCTTGTGTTTCAGGCCTCAGTTTCCCCATCTCTGAAATGGGCGTGTTCCGACCCGAGGGTAGGGTGATCAATTGGCCTGGTTTGCTGGACTTTCAGAGCTGAACTGGAACCGTGCTGGGCAAACCAGGGCTAGCTGGTCACCCTACCAGAGGGAGAAACAGGACGGGGGATGTGCCACCTACTGGAAATGTGACTTGAAGATGCATCTTTGCACTACTAGTAGCCGGCTATATTTATTTACATATTTACTAGTTCGTTGTCTGCCACTCCCACTAAGCCTCTGGAGAGCAGGACAATCAGGGCCTTGTCCTGTTCTACGCCCAGTCCCCGGACACACAGGATGTGTTCAACAGATGTTTGGGGAGTGAAAGAATGAATGAGTGAATGAGGGACCGGGGCAGAGGCTGGGGGGCTCCAAGGACGGGATCCCTGGACAGAAAGAGTGTGCGCTGGGGGGCGGAGGGAGGGCACTCGCCAGCCGGAAGCGGAGATTCGGCATTCGGTTCCCCTGGGAGGAGAGAACTTGGCCGAGGTGGGGGGGAGCCAGTGCTTTCTGAGCAGCTCCCCTCGGAGGGGTCAGTGATCCCTCCCCCCTAGTGACGAAGGACTCCTTGCCTCCCGCAGGAGCCCCGGGCGCGCCGGTCCACCCTCTCTCCTCCCCCTCCCGCCCCCCACCCCAGGGAGGTGCGCCTGGCAGCCTCCCCGTCGAATTTCCTGGCACTCGGCTGAGAATAAACAGCGCTGCGCGCCCGTAATCCCGTTGTCACGGCGACCGCGCTCCGCGGGGCGGGGGCGTGGCGGGGGCGTGGCCTGCCCACCGCGCGCGAGCTCGGCTGGGCGCGGCGGCGGCGGCGGCGGTGGCGCGGGCCCGGGAGGTGCCACCCGCCCGGCTGAGCGCAGACATTCTTCGCATAGCTCCGCCAGGGCTCCCGCGGCGTCCGGGAAGTGACTCTTCCTGGCAGAGGCCGGCCTGGGAGCGACGCGCGCGCCCGCCCGCACGGGAGGGGGCGGGACGCGGCGCTGGAAGGTGCGCCCCGGGCCCGGCTCTTCCCAGCCTCGGCCTGGTCTTCCCGATCCGCCCCTGGGCACGTCGACCCCCACCCCGCAGACTTCTGTCTCTGCTCAGACTCCCTCGGTGACTCCCCCCGCCCTCCGTCTCTCTGCCTGGTACCCCGGCGGTGCCCCCTCCCAAGCCTCCTTCCTCGTTCCTTAGACTAGGACCCAACGTGCAGGCTTATGCTCCAGCTCCCCTGTCTGTGGCCTCCCTCGCTCCCTCCCCCCAGAGCAGGCCTTAGATTTCCCATTCCTGGCTCTGGCTCATCCGGAGGACTGCCCCCCCCCCCCCCCAAAAAAAAAAAACAGCACCACCGGAGAGAGGATAGGGCCTCTTGGGGGGTGGATTCTTACAACGCCCGAAGCAGCGTAAGAGGACACAGGGCCTGGAGGCAGCAACCTCTCCCCTTTCTGTTGGCCAGGGACCCCCAGCTTTGCTCGTCTTAACCTCACTGAGGCATGGGTGTCTGCTCAAGCTTCTTAGCAAATCTGGGAACCAGGCGGAGTCCTCCTCTGGCAGTCAGGACAGAGCCCCCCACCCCCACTCCTTAAGTCCTGGGTGTGTGTGTGGGGGGGTCTGTCCCCAAAAGGACTGTGAAGTTCAGAAAGATTTATGCAGCAGAGGGTAGGATGAGGAGGGAAAACAGGAAGGAGCGCTGGGGAGCAGAATGATGGAAGGGAGAGATTCTCTCTGTTGCCACTCATTTGCTGTGTGAATTTAAGTAAATTGCTTTCCAGGGGCGCTTGCGGGGCTCAGTGGGTTAAGCGGCCTACTTGGGCTCAGGTCATGATCTCACGGTTCATGGGTTCCAGCCCCGCGTTGGGCTCTGTGCTGACAGCTCAGAGCCTGGAGCCTGCTCCGGATTCTGTGTCTTCCTCTCTCTCTGTTCTTCCCCTGCTCGCGCTCTGTCTCTGTCTCTGTCTCTGTCTCTCTCTCTCTCAAAAATAAATACAGATTAAAACAAATGTTTAAGTAAATTGCTTTCCTTCTCTGGGACTCCGTTTGCTTGTCTGCAAAAGCAGAAGGTTGGTCCAGTCTGTGGTCTGATAATGGGGAGACAGAAAAAAGTGTGGGAGGAACGATGTGGGGGGAGGGGGCATCAAAGGAAAAGGGTCGGGGGGCTTCCTGCCTCTGAGTTCAACCTCCCAAGGAGGGCGGAGAGAGGAGCTTCCCCTTGGGCCAGAGAAGATCAAGCCCTTGGGTTAGTGCCCCTGTCAACACTGGACACCCTGGCAAAACAGCGCCTGAACAGGGAAGAGCCTGCCAGGAGTTTCCCAGGCTCCCCTCCTCCTGGGATGAGCCAGGCCTCACTGGGTCCCCTCGCCTGACCTCGTGCTCTGGGAAGGTGACCTTACCTGGGTCTGCATTCTCTGTTCTGGGAAATGGTGGTCTCTCTGGACTGGTTCCTACATGCTCTGTCCACTCAGGAGTCTCAAGCCTGGCCCTTTCTTGTCACTTTATTACATTATTTTCCCCCAAAAGTCTAGGAGATGGGAAAGAAAAATGACTTTATTTACTCTCAGTTGCCTTTTGAACGCTGATTCCCGGAGCAGCTTATAGAGGGACCGGGGAGGGGGCCATCCCTAATGCTGACACCCCAGAGCCAGGGCCCGCACCGCTTGGCTTTGCAGGGAGATGCACTGAGGGGCAGCCCTGGGCACACACTTAGTGCTTCGGGAGGCGGAGAGAGTTCACGCTTCCAACCCTGTGTCTTTCCCACATTCCCAAGTGGTGTGTCCTTGGGCACGTTGCTTAACCTCTGTGAACCCGAGTGACTGCCCCACTCAGTCAACAAATATTGACTGAGCCCTGTTCTGGGCCTCAGAAGTGACCAGCGCAAGCCCCCCCCAGCTCCCATGGAACCCGCGGTTGTGTCTGAGAATATAGGGGTGATAACACCTGCGCTGTGGGGCTGGGAAGGTTAACCCAGATAGCCTCTAAGTACCCAGAGGGTGGGAGTGACTAAAAATAGGCAAATAGATGGGTACTGTCATTGGGAGTCGCGCGTGTGGGTGCGCCTTCGCAGGTCCCGGGTCTCCCAGGAGTGGAGGGCCCACCCCTCCCCCCACCTCCCACGAACCTGGCTGCGCTGAGGTCGCGGGTCACAGCCAGGACCCCCGGTGACCCCGGGAGTCTGGGCTTTCTCGGAACACCTCCCAGCCAAGGAGCAGAGCGCTTCTAATAGCCTGGAGCCTCTAAAAGCTTTGACCACAGCTCAGTTTACTCCCTGCAAACCCTTTGAAGTTCTTCCTTCGAACTTGCTTTGCATATTCTGGTCAGATCTGAATCAGACTAGCAGGAATTACCCCTCTCGGTACAGTCTAGGTGGCTGCCTTAGCTTGTCAGTGACGTGAAGATGATTCCAGAGCGAGCCGAGGAGCGCCCGGGGAAGCAAGGGGGCAGAGCGCGCACCCCAGCGGCTCTCTCTCCTCTCCTCTGCCCTCCCCTCCCCTCCCTTCCCCTCCCCTCGGACGCCGCGTGGGTGTGGGTGAAAGAGAAAGCAAGCCAGAGCAGGGGCGGGGGGAAAAGGCTCCAGTCGGTTTTCATTAAAAAATAGTGCTCTTTATTATAAATTACTGAAATGTTTCTTTTTTGAATATAAATATAAATATGTGCAAAGTTTGAGTTGGATTGGTATTTTGTTGAGTTCTTCAAGCATCTCCTAACAGCCTCGAAGGCCTGGGTGGGGGAAGGGAGAGGACTGGAGGTGGAATCTTTATAAAAGACAGAGTGATTGAGGCAGATTGTAAACATTATTAAAAAACAAAAACAAAATAACAGGAAAAAAAAAAAAAAAAACCACCCCAACACACAGCTGCCCCATCCAGCCCCATACCTGACACAGAAAACTTTTGTGTTTGTTTAGTTTTCCCCAAAAAGAACAGTTCCAGATAATTCCATCACTGCTACATTCCTGTTAAGTTTTCACTGATCAGTGCTATTGCAGAGAGGGAGCAGCTGGCAGCTGGGGTGGCAGGGGCCCCAGTCTCTCAATGACTTCCTGCCTGTGCCCTCCCCCCACCCCACCCCCAGGTGAGGGCTGTGCAGGGCCTGGTGGGGGGTGGGGGGGCTGTGGGACCTGGTGGCTCAGCTCTGCCGAAGCCCAGGCACCCTGAGGCACCTGTGACTGGCCAATACCAACTGGGCTCGCCTTCTTCCAGGGCTCGGCTGGAAGGCGTGGATCTCCGCCCCCCTCCGTCTCCGCCTGCCGCTCCCCGCCCCCCCCTCCCCACGCTGAGTGGCCAGCAGCTTGCCCTCCGAGGATCCCTTGGCCTCTGCCTGGATAGGCTGAGTGTGTGGCTTCTTGTGTGCCAGTCCCTATCCATGGGACAGGGAGCATTTAAGGCAAATCTCCTAGCCAGACAGGAGGCCCAAAGTAGAACCCCTCGTCTCGGTGTCGGAGATCTGGGGTCAGAGATGGCTATCTTTTCCACCCTCCTCCCGACCCCCGGGTACAGAACAACTGACCAGCCCATGCCTCCCCCCCACCGCCGAAGGCCACTCCCCCCTTAAAACGAGGGAAGGGCCCAGGGCTCTCGGGCACCCGATGGACTCTGGGACCTGTGTTCCTGGTGGCTGTCCCAGAGAGGGAGACAGAACAGTCCCCTTCAGGTCACCCCTTGACCTTAACCCCCAGAGCCGGGGCGGGGGGAGGAGCATGCAGCCGCCCTCCTCACCTGGGGCGGACGGTGGGAGGAGCCATTTCCGAGGCCAGCCTGCAGCCCTGCGGCCCCTGGGGGCGCCCTCTCCTCCACCCTCTTCCAGGCCGGAGACCTGTTCAGGTTTAAAGCTACGTTTTAAACCAAATCAAAGAGCAAACAAGTTCCGTTGGAAAGTTTGAAGACTCCCCGGCAGTTCTCACTAGTTCATCGCTCCTGCAGTGTCCCCTGTTTGGAAATGCAGGGGGAGTTGAGGAAGCGGAGAGGAGGAGAAGAGACCACTGCTGTCGTCGTCGCTGTCCCTACCGGGCCAGCGGGCTCCTCCGGAGACGCTGGCGTGGGGGCGGGGCGCTCAGGTGGCCGCCCCCCCTTCCCTCAGACACATTCCAGGTCCTGCCGTCTCCATCCGGGGGGGGGGGGAGGGAGGCGGAAGGGAGGGGCCTGTCCACCCCCCCTGTCTCCCCCCAGAGCTGCAGGACTCTCACGGCTGGATTCTTGTGCTTGTGCCATGTGCCACGGGGGAGAGGGGACCCAGGCTCCTCGCCCCGACCCCTGCCCTTTGCTCTTTAAAGAGGGGCATCGTACTGGTCCAGGAATTCCCGAATGGGCCCAGGCAGCTGGGTGACTTTCTCATAGGAGTCCAGGTGGCCGTTGACGGTCTTCCGACAGAGATGTTGGAGAGTGGCCACGTTGGAGGAGAGGGGCCGGCTCAACACCAGAGGGATCTTCTCGCCCCCGGAGTAGATGTAATAGGCTCTCCTGGGGGGACTCCCCGCCAGCGGCTGGGCCGGCGGCTGCTCCGGCACCTCGGAGGAGGGTTCGGCGGGTGGAGGGGGCAAGGAGGGGGCGCCGGGGGGCGGCATGTAGTGGTGCACCAGCTTGAGCACGCAGTCGAAGCGGGGCACCGGCTGCGTGCTCCGGGGGTCGCTCTGCAGCGAAAAGCTGCCCCCCTCGCACTGGATGCGCAGGTTCTTGGTCCCCGACTGGGTCTTGACGCTGAGCGTGAAGAAGTGGCGCTGGTCCGAGCTGTCGCGGATGAGGAAGGTGCCGGCGGGCTCGGCGCTGAGCAGCAGGTTCGCCTCGCCGCCCGTCACGGCGCTCCAGTAGAAGCCGCTCTCCTGCAGCTTGCGCACTGCGTTCACCACCAGCTGGTACTCGCTCTTGGAACTGAAGGTCTTGAGGCGCAGGCTGGTGTCCAGGGGGCGGCTCATCCCGGCGGCGGGAAACTTGCTGTGGGTGACCATGGCGCACGGAGCCAGCGTGGATCTGCGCGGCGGCGGCGGCGGCTGCAGCTGCTCGGCGGCCTCCGCACAGCGGCCGCTACCGCATCCCGGGGGGCTGCGGGGAGGAAGGGGCGCGCCGCGTGAGTGCCCGGAACCGTCCGGCGCGCCCGGCCCGCCCCGGCCCCCCAGCCTCCTCCCGGCGGCCCGGGCCCCCGCCCCCTGCCCCGAGGCCCCCGCCTGAGCCCTTCTCCCACCCACCCCCCCTCCCACCGCCCCCGCGCCCAGGCACCCCGCGGAGCCCGCCCAGCCCCCGCCCCCGCCCGCGGGGTGGCCCCAGGCAGCCCCCTTCCCCGGCACGCGCCGGGAGAACGCCGAGTGGGGAAACTCGGGCGCGGAAGTTGGGTCTCCGGGAGCGTGGCCGGGGAGGGGAGCGGGAGAAGGGCCCCCGGGACGCTCTGGGCGCCGCTCAGTCCGGTGGCCCCGAGCGGCGGGGACGGAGAGAGAAATCCGAGGCACGGGGGGGAGGGAGGGGGCTTGAGAAGCCCGAGGGCCCAGCCTGGGTCTTCCGGGAACCTGGGATCTCCGGCTTCCATCCGCTCTGCCCCCTACCTCGTCCCCTCCCTGCCGGGAATGACCCGGGAAGGGGAGGGGAAACCGGGAAAAAGCTCCCGGGACTAGCGAGTCGCCACCACCACCACCAACCCCCCCCCCCCCCCCCCGCCCCGCCAACCTCCCGCCCCGCTCCACGCCGCGCCCCTCCTTCCTACCTGGTCCCGAAACGAAGTCTCCGGCCTCGGGGCTGCGCCTCCTACGGTCCCCAAGGCGAGGCGGCCGCGCGGCGACCAGCGGTGGCCCGCGCTGCGCCCAGATGTTGGCGGCCGTGGAGTCCACCGAGGGCCCCGCGCGCGCGTCTCTCGGGCTTCGCTGGGGCGCCCGCCCTGCCCCCTGCGCGTCCCCGGGCCGGCCGGCAGGGACGAGGCGAGGGGCCGCGGCGGGAGCTGGGCCGGAGTGGCGGCGCTGGCGGCGGCGGCGGCGGCGGCGCGGGAGTGCGAGTCGGAGCCGCCGCCGAGGCCGCGCTCGCGGGTATATACGCGGCCGCCGCGCCCCGCCCCCCGATTCCTGGAACTGCGCGGCCGGCCTTCTTGTAATGTTTAGTCACTACTCGCAGCAATGAAAGGCTGCGCGGAGGGCGAAGGAGGGGCCGCGGGCGGCCGAGGGCGGGCCGCGAGCGGGGCCGGGACCGGCCGAGACGCGCGCACAGACAAAGCGCGGCGCGAGGCGGCCCGGGCGGCCGGCGGGCGCGGCGCCAGCCCCGGCGGCGCGTTCCTGGCAGCGGCCCCTCCCCCCCCCCCGCCCGCGCCGCCCCGCCCCCAACTTCTCATTCACACTTTCCCCCTCCCTTCTAAGAAGGCAGGTTTCTGGCAGAGGCGGGGGCCCCCGCTCCGGGAGCGCGGGCAGTTCCAGGAGGCCGAGCGGGAGAGGCTCCCGGCTCCCCTTCCCCTTTTCTCAGACCTCGCGGGGACACCCCCCTCGCCCCCACCCGGGCCCGCCGGAGGTCCCGATCGCGGCCCCAGGAGGCCCGGGCCGGCCGCGAGGGGACTGGGGACACCCCAAAGCCGGGCGGCGAAACTGGGGCCGGACCTGGGAGCCGAAGTGGGGAGGTGTGGGGGCGGGGGGACGTGCGGGCACGTCCCGGAGGAGAAGCCCGGAGTCCCGGGGATGGAGGGGACGCAGCCTGCGTGGCAGCTGTCGGGCCTCAGTCCCTGGGCTCACTGCCAGGCTCTCTGCCGACGCTGACATGAGCGCCGCCTCCCGCCACCAGAAAACCAGACACAAACAAACAAGAACTGCTTTCACACATCTGGGTCTCCCAACTTTCGGGGTGCGGTGTGGGCCCTGCCAGGTGCTCTCCCGCGGCGGGACGGGCCCCGGGGCGAGCAATGGCCCCACCCCGCGCCGGTGTCCGCTAGAGGGCGCCCTGGGGTCTCGTAGCGGGAGTGGAGTTTGGAGCGGCAAGGAAACCGGAGGGGGCGGGCTGTGTGTGTGTATGCGTGTGCATGGAGGGGGTGCTGGCTCAGGAGCCAGGGCGAGGCACCTTCCCGGGGTACCGAGGAGAAGTCTCATCGCAGTCTGGAATTAGAGCTGGGAATAAAAGTCCAGTAGGGGAGGGTTTCCAGAAAACAGTTTTCAGGAGTTCAGCGCACTTCTAGATGGCCCAGCACCGCCGAAAATGTGTCCCCCTCCCCCCAGCCCCCCACCCCGCCTTTACCTCTGGGTGCGGGGGTCTGATGTCTCTTCAGGGGTGCAGAGGTGATCGGGGTGAACCGTGGATTTGCTCTTGGTCACGCTGGCATGAATGTGGGTGGTTTGGGCTAACCAGGGCCAGCTCTATGAAGGTTGGAAAAGTTTGCAATCTGTCCCCAAAAGGGCAGTGGGATGCTGGAGACACCTGAGAGTGCACGAGCAGAGGAGGGGCAGAGACAGAGGGAGACACAGAATCTGAACTAGGCTCCGGGCTCCAAGCTGTCAGCACAGAGCCCGATGCGGGGCTCGAACTCCCAAACGGTGAGATCATGACTTGAGCCCAAGTCGTTTGGTTAACCGACTGAGCCACCCAGGCGCCCCTTGAGAACCTCACCTCGCAGGACATGCGGGCTTTGGGCCATGCCCTCTTCCCAGATGCCACCCTACCGAAGATTATGAGTCAGAAAGGAAAGGACAGATGCTAATAGCAGGCATCTTGGGAGTCTAGGACACAAAGGCCTGGTTCCTTTGCTTCTCCAGGAGCGGACAGGCACCTCACTGCCTTTGCCATTCTGTCTTCAGTCTGTGCCATCACCTCTTCCCCTCACAGATGTGGGGGGACTAAGTGAGATTTGGGCAGGACACCCAGCCTCCCTGAGATTCAGTTTCCATGCATAAAATAAGAACAGTAACCTTTTCCCCATCAGAGAGCTGAGATTCACAAGAGATTCCGCACATCAAAGTGTGCTAGAAATGTGTCTATCTCAGTCTCATTCTTCCTCAGCTTCTAGGAGCAGACGGTAGTAAGGAGGAAGTCTTTTATGTATTTATTTTTTTCAAGTTCCATTTTTTACTTAAGTAATCTCTACACCCAAGGTGGGACTCGAACTCACAACCCCAAGATCAAGAGTCACATGCGCCTTTGACTGAGCCAGCCAGGCGCCCCAAGAAGGAAGTCTTGTTGTTTCTGGTCACTTCTGCAGAGGGGGGGAGATTGATTTATCCAACACATTTCACAAATATTGGGCTCTGTGCACCAGGCATTGTGCTAAGTATGGAAATATAGTGATGAATAAAACTGGGTCTTTGCCCTCGAGATGCTTGTGGGCTAATGAAATGGATTCTCGTCCTCTCTATAATCAGTTCATTCTTTTTCTCGTCCAGGAAAAGGACAAGAGGAGGCTGCACCATGACCATACACTTCTGTGCTGAGCCCGTGAAGGGCGAGGAAGACTCACAAGGAATAACCCCGGAGTTAATGGATGAGAAAGTGCTTTGTAAATTACAACGGTCTGACACAAGTCAGGTCCATTCATCCAGTCCACAAACCTTCATTGAGTGCCTGCTTTTGCCAGGCACGGAGCAGAGTGCTGGGAAGAGAGAGTGCTGGGTAAATCCTGCAGGGAGACAGGCGAGGCAGAGACATGCCCCCCCTCCCCCCCCCCCAAGTGAGGGGTGCCAGGAGAAAGGGGTGATTACGACCCTAGGATACTGTGACAGTTCATTTTTTAGGTGAGGGGAGATGTTGAAGGGGGAAGATAAGGAGGACCAAACAGCCCTGGAATTCTGGGAATTCAAGTCTGGTTGGAAAACTCCTATCTCTGAAACAACAGCATGGTCCGATTGGAAGAGAAGAGAGGAGGGGCGGCGTGCTCAGGGGGGGTCCTGAAAGGGGCTCTCAGGGCTGGAGAAGGTCAGGGCTTGCAGTGGGAAGGTGGGCTGTGTTCCCTACGTACTGACTCTGGAGATTAAACTGCTGTCTAGGCTTCCCCATCGAGTACATGTATGACTTCTGGCAACTTACTTCGCCAGCCGTGCCTCAGTGTCCTTATTGGGTTTTGTTTTGATGTTTATTTATTTTTGAGAGAGAGACAGAGTGTGAGTGGGGGAGGGCAGAGAGAGAGAGAGGGTCCCACAGATTTCAAAGCAGGCTCCAGGCTCCGAGCTGTCAGCGCAGAGCCCAACGCGGGGCTCAGACTCACAAACTGTGAGATCGTGACCTGAGCCGAAGTCGGACGCTTAACCGACTGAGCCACCCAGGCGCCCCGGCTATAATTCTTTTGAAAGCACTGGGGTGTCTGGGGAAGGGAGGCACTGCCGAAGCTTGGGTGGCAGGGGGTGGACGTGACCGCGAGGCTTTATGCTTTGGAGAGCTATGTATCTCCCATGCAAGATGCAGTCTGCAAAGTTGCCTGTCTTCAAAGAGTTGAGCCAACTACCAAGGTGCCCCTTAGCTTTCTGACATCTCCAGGGTCTGCAATGCCTTGGGAGGCGCCAAAACTTCTCAGTGGGTGTGTGTCGAAGGCTCTGTGCTCCAGAACGTTCCTCAGGCCTGGGTCTTTGCATGTTCACTTCCTTCCGGGTGGAACTGCCTTCCACACCTTGGCTGGTTTCTACTTTTCCTTTAAGACTTGGCAGAAACTCGGGTGAAACTTCCAGGATAGCTCTTTCCACGTTGACCAACGTGCCCCGACTGCTCATCCAGTGAGAACCTGGAGGAAAGAGACTGGTTTTTTCAAACCTGGTACATAGAAAGTGCTCAATGAATCCTTTTTTTTTTTTTTTAAGTTTATTTATTTATTTTGAGAGAGAGAGAGAGAGAGCGCAAGCAGGGGAGGAACAGAGAGAGGGGAGAGCAAGAACCCCAAGCAGGCTCTGCACGTCAGCGCACAGCCCAATGCAGGGCTCAAACTCCCAAACCGTGAGATCATGACCTGAGCTGAAATCAAGAGTCAGACGCTTAACCGACTGAGCCAACCGGGCGCCCCTGAATCTTTTTTTTTTTTAAGTTTATTTATTTTGAGAGGGGGAGGGGAGGGGCAGAGAGAGAGAGGATCTCAAGTAGACTGTGCACTGTCAGCACAGAGCCCAACGCAGGGCTCAACCTCGGGAACAGGGAGATCATGACCCGAGCGGAAAAAAGAGTCTGATGCTTAACCCACTGAGCCACCCCAGGCGCCCCTTGGTGAATTTTTAATGAGAGATTGTGTTGACTCCTGCTTTCCATCATTTTTAGGAAACACCTACTCTGCTTACTTTTAGAGTAGCTAGTGGTTTCTTCCTGCAGGGCTCAGGGGCATCTATGGGATAGATGGTGTGGAAACCCCATGTGCATGGAGATTATCAGGCCTGCTAATCTAAGGGTAGATGGAGTGATTACCCAAACTCTGCTCGGAAAGCGGGGAAGGAGGCCCTGGGCCGATACAGGGCACACCCCCAGGGACCCTCTTCCAGGCAAGAGAGCCACCCAAACTAGAGCCCATCCAGGGCGACCCAGGGGACCCAGGGCAGTGCTGCTCTCACTTTCCCTGCCTGCGGAGTGGGGGGGGAGCGGTGGGGGAGGGAGGGGGGTTGGGCTCTCGGAGGAAAGCTCAGTCCAGCCCCTCTGCCCCACCCACTATCTTCCTGGCCGGAGGGATTTAGGAGACTCCTGCCTGCTAATCTCTCCCTTTGCAGAATTTCTACGAAGTCAGAATCCCATTTCCAGGCAAAGGTGCTTGGTCATAAAGATAATACAGATTTATTCATGATGGAGGGGAAGTACACAGCGGTTTCAGCTGCCTGTGGGGCTCCACTTACTCATGGGGAGTGACAGAGGATGAGCTTGGGCCCAAACCTCGCAGATAGGAACCCTGGCGCCTGTGGGGTGGTCGTGGGAAGCTATGGCCTGGTCTGGGGAACACGAGGTCCCATACTTGCATGGATGATCTTTCTGTCTTCGGGCCAGCCTGGGGGCAGGCTCTGAGGTTGCCATTGTTTGGAGGCAACATTGGCCACCAGATGGGTTAGGAGACTGGCCTCAGACCACAGAGTTGCTCAACACCAGGCCTCCCTCTGTCTCTAAGACTGGTGGGCTTTCTGTGGCACAAGAAGGCAGCTGGGGTTGACGGCCCAGTGGCTTTATATTACTTATTCTGCATTGATTGTGCCTTTATCGCATGCCCGTTAGTTGACCAGGCCTGGGGTTACAATGGTGGGGAAAAGGATCTGGGTCCTTGCCTCTGGAGCTTCTAGTCTCATGCTGGCAGTTCAGAGAGCGGGGCAGGAAGCAATGAGGCCTCTCCTCTCTTGCCCCCCTCCCCCATTTTCTCCAGCCAATTTGGAGACGATGCGGGGGGACCTGTGTCTCCCCGGACCTCTTGGGAGCTGTGCCCCCTGCTGCCCCAGTGTGGTTCTTCCAGGGCCCGGCTCCACTGGGCAGTCCAGCCCTGATGCCTCTTGTGTCTTGTGCCCTCTTGGAGGCAGCCTCTGCCTGTGCCGGCGGACGGCCTTGCTGGTGGCAGGGCTATGACGCCCGTGACCTTCCAGTGCGGTGAGAGAGGGGAGGCGGCGGAGTGGGGGGTGCAGGGGGGGGGAAGGTGCAGGGACCTCACCACAGGTGGACCCTGATCTCTGTCTTTGCTGCTTTCGACCATCCTGCAGAGACAGGGCGGGGAGGCCGGCTGGGACAATGGGACAATGGTTTGTGGCTTTTGTTCCTGCAGGGAGGGGCAAGGGAGCTGATGAAAAGGTTTGTGGCTCTGATGTCTGGAGGAGTTCTTTCAAGCCTGACATTCCAGACCCAGCTGGCCTCTGGCATTTCCCAGAAAAAGTGCGGAGGGAGGGGAAGGAAAACACTTCACCAACCCACCCACCCTGCTTTCTCACATTCCTTGTTCCCTCTGGGGCTTGGGCTGGGCCAGAGTCCTGGGGCAGAGGCCCATCCTTCCACCCACCGAAGGGTGGTGGGAGGGTAGGGGGTGGGGTGGGAGGGTAGGGGGTGGGGTGGGGGGGACTTTAGGAGGGCACAGAGGGTATGAAGCGTGTGGGGCGCCTGTTGGGAAAAAGGGAAGTTTCTTCCCACCGCTCCATGAGGAATCTACATCTGTTCCAAGTTCCGAGTTGGGGCTAGAGAATGGGACAGTTAGCTTCCAGCCAGCTGTCTCTCCTGACCCCAAATCAACAAACCCTGCTCTGTCCGGGGCTGGGATGGGAAGAGTCTCCATTCGCCCTGGAGCAGCCGCTGTGCCCGCGCCCGCGCTCAGGAACAGACACCAGGGCAGCGGGCAGTTCTGGGAAGAGGCCGTGGTGAACCATCTGGGCTGTAACACAAGTGAGGCCTGGCCCGGTGCCCAGAGCTAAAGTGGCAGTGCCCAGGAGAAGGAGAGCCTGGCGACAGGGGGTGGGGAGTGAGGCTGGCACCCAGGAGTTTTTGCCTGGGCTCAAGATGGCCTTGGAGAGCCAAGGGTTGGTGGAGAACCACCGGCTGGAATAGCTTGCCTACAGATGGCTGGCTCCTGGAGCGAGGCAGCTGGGAGCCCCTAACCCATTGGGTTCCTGGGTTTGGGACTGCTCACCACCTCACCTGGGTGTGTGTGTAGCATCTGAACTGAGCCCCCCCCCCCCACACACCCTGCATTAAGCTTCCCGCAGTGGTGAGATCTTCACGGCGACCCCTTGAGTCCCCTAACCAGGTGTGTGACACCACTAGCAAGGTCCTTGGGTCCCCGCATTGTGAAGCACACGCTGGCATGCACTTTGTCAGGCACCAATTCGTGGGCAAGTTCAAAGGGGAAACGATACACCCTCCCTCTGGCTCCCAAGGTCTAGAACCAGCCATGGGGGCAGAGAAGAGTGTCCGAAGGAGTGGGAGGTGGGGGTCTATATCAGGGACAGAGGTGAGGCTCTAAAGCATGATGTTGAGGTGGGTCTCCTAAGCCCCTCCCTCCCACTTCTCCCCTGGATCTCATCTGGCCCCATGCTGTGTCATTCAGAGTTTCTTCACCAGGCTACAGGCACTGCCCCCTCCCCAGGATTTCATAAGCCCCCTGTATTTGTAAACAAAATGCCAGCGGCAGTCCAGATCTCTGGGGTAGATAAACCTACCTGGAGTCACTTCCTGCTCCTGCAAGACTTATTTCACAAAGTCGTTCATTCATTCATTCATTCATTCATTCATAAGAGATCATTGTTGTTCTGCGCATCAGAGATTGAGCGGCGTGCCCAGAAGTTATCAGTTTGGGACCTCAGGAAATTTAGATTCTTTCCAGGAGGTCAAGATTCTCCCACAGTTGATGTCATGACTAGTTAATTTTGAATGCACCATGAGTCCTGTAAAGGAAGAGTCCTGGGGGGCTGAGTGAGCATATTATGGGGAGACTGAATCTATTGGGGGGAACAGCCGAGGGGGTTCCCTGAGGAAGTGACACACGCAGGCTGGTGGGAAGCTGAGGTCTGGAGGGGTCACCTGACCTCCCCACGTTTCCCAGCCTGTAGGTGCCCGGGGACCGGCACACCTCCAGTGCCAGGGTGTCTGGGATCCACGGGCCCCCCCCCCCCCCCGCTGAGTTTACAGCTCACTCTGCCTCTCTCTCCCTCCCACCTACTAACGTAACGGCCTTGGCCTTCGATCCCTGCTTTCAGGCTCAAACTGAGGCAGCTACAAACTGGTAAGATGAGAATGTTTTCCCCCTTCAACCCCTGAGAGGTGGGTCAGACACATTCTCTGATTTTTGGAACTCTGAGACTCAAAATGTGTTTCACAAACAGGCAATACAGTCCCAGGGTTCGACATTCAAACGTTACAAACAGACGAACTGTGGTCTTTCACCACCTTCTACTCTTACCTTGTTCTCCCGTGGTGCTTGGGACATTGTTTCACAGACCGGAAGATGTGAGTGGAGTAGTGAACCACGGGCTGAGCATGACCCGTAGAGGCACTGGTTAGACTTCAGGGAATTAAAAACATATATATATATATATATATATATATATATATATATATATATATATGTTTGAGACGACATTTACAAATCTGGAAATTTCACATTCACATCTGACTTTGGGGCTTTCTTTGGAAAAAACGGGTCGTCTGGCGGCAGTGGGTCTCCACTTGGCAGGTCTCCACTGGCCCCTTAGATGGGAGATGGGCTCTCCAGCTCAGCATAGGCCCACCCCCAAGACTGGCCTCTCCTCCTCCCTCCCCTCCCCGCCAGGAGCCCCAGGCACTGAGGCAGCCACCCCACCTGGCCTCCGTCTTCCCACCTCCCCTTTCTAGGCTAAAGGGCAAGAAGGGTGACTTTCTTTGAGTCTCTTCCCTAAATTCCAAGAGACTGGAAATAAATCAAGCCTGGTCCTGGGAGTCCCACCTGCTCGGTGGATGTGGCCTCATCTTAGGCAAGACTCATCCTGAGCTGGGGTTCTCGAGCGAGGCCCAGGGCACGCTTAGCCTCTTGCTTCAATTGACCGTGGGGGCCAGGTGGGGAGAAAAGCAGGGCCATGTCAGGATGGGCTTCTGCCAAGGAGCCCCCAGCAGCTCGCCTCGGCTCCCCAAGCAGGACCCAGAGAGCCAGGGATTCCCTGGGACAGAACTGGCCACGGGCCGCAGTGTTTCCCCACGCGCTGGACTGCTCCATCAGGAGGAGGCCGGCAGGTCCTTGCCGGGGTGGCGCTGGCTGCCTGCCACGCCACAAGAGGCTGAGATTCCCCTGAAACCGAGAGCTGCATTTATCTCTCACCAGCGACACGGAGAAACAAACCGGCGCGCTCTGCCCAGGAGGCACGTCCAGAAATTTGGGCCTGGGCTTCTTGTTGATGAAATGCCAGGTTATCCTGGGCCTCTCTGCGGCAGGGAGGCATGGATCACATTGAGGGACAGGCGGCGTTTTGTTTCGCAGATGACAAGAGTTTTCGACCCCGAAAAGTTTAAATGATAAGTACAAGAACATTGACCGGCTCCCCGCGCTCCCCCACCCTGTAGGTTGCTGTTTTCAGCTTCAGTGCTTGGCAGATGAGGCCCCTGGTGCTAGAAAGACCTCATCTCAAACACTTTTAGGGCCCCGCAGGCCTGGCAGGGCTCCATGCCTGGTACCTCGGCTACGGCCGTGGGAAAAGACCTGTTCTGAAGCAGAATTGGCAGACCGTGGCACACAGGCTGGCAGACTGTTTTTGTAAATAAAGTTTTATTGGAAGTCCGGCTGCACGGGTTCGTATGGGTTGCGGCTGCTTTTGTACCCAGTTGGGTAGTTGCCCGTGAGGCCACCCGGCTCCAAGAGGGTAAAGGGCCCTTGAGGGAAACGTTGGCCGACCCCTGCTCTGGGGGAACAGAAGCCCGGAGGGCTGGAGTCAGGTCTCAGTTTGGAAGGAGAGGGCATGAAGGACTGGGTCATAGCTCAGCCTGTCTCTGTTGCCAGGTCCCACTGGGGGTGCTAGGAGCACATAAGGTCTTATGGGCTCACATGCTGGGGGGGTGGGGAAGGGGGAGATGGGCAAAATGGGTGAAGGGGAGAGGGAGATAGGGGCTTCTGGTTCTGGAATGCATGAGTCACGGGCGTGAAAGGTACAGCATAGGGAACATAGCCGCTGGTATTGTCACAGTGTTGTAGGGTGACAGACGGGTGTATTTGTACCTGTGGTGAGCAGGGCATAAGGTACAGAGAAGTCGAATCCCGATGTCGTGCCCCTGAGACTCAGGTAACATCCTGTGTCAACTGTACTCCGATATGCATGCACCCACGAAATAATAAACCAATAAATACGATTGGATCACAGCATGTAATAGGCAGAACGTAAAGGGGGCCAGGAAGTGTTTCCAGGGGGAGCACAGGGCTCCGGGGAGGGGGGGATGAGAGGAGCTGGGAGGACGTGCTCATGAGTGGACAGAACAACTAAGCAGAGATCCTGAGGTGGCAGCGTGGGGGTGGGGTGGGGGGAGGGAGGGTGTTGAGGGATTGAGAAGAGACGGGCCGGTGAGGCCGGGCACGACGGAATGAAAGAATGCAGTGGTCCCCAGCTGGCTTCATCCCCCCAGCACCTAAGCTCCATTCTCCTGGAACCAAGCGTGCCCTCCTCAGAAGCAGCTGATAGCCCCTGCCTACGGGACAAACCGGACAAACCGACAGGAGAGTTTCTCCTAGCCGGAGGGAGGTGGGCTGGACCACCTCTTCCTCCTTCTGGAATTTGCTAAGTGCCCTGTGGCTGAAAGAGACCCTTGCGCCCGAAGTAGTCTGGGGAGGAGGGGCCTTCCGCTTGCGTTGGCCTGATTTTCGGTTCGTGTGTGAATCACAGTGAGGCATGGGCCCTTGGCTCAGGATTTCCTGATGTTTCCTGCCCGGGACAGCAGCCTTGCTATCAGGGGCCGCAGCCCACCCCTCCCTGACGTCAACTCTCCTTCCAGTGAATGCGTTTCCTTTTCCGTTTGGGAAGACCTGATATCTGTCATCAGTCTCATCAGCTCTTGTCATTGTAACCCTGGCACCTCCTGTTCGGGAAGGAGCCGGTGCGACTGGCCAGAAAGCAGTGGGTGAAGGCAGGAGGGTGAGGGGGGGCCTCAGCAGATGGGCTTTGGAGCCATCAGGGGTCTCAGAGGGCACATGCCTTCTGGCCCAGGGTCATCAAGGTGTGAGTGGAGAGCCCTGCAGCAGCCTAGCCCGCTGGCCCTCCAAGCAGCTTGGGGTACTCCCAGGCCTCTTCTCTGGGCCACCTGTGTCACCTGAGAGTGACATCTCCTTTACCTGTGCTCGCTAACCAGCCGACGTCTCTCCTGGTGGAAAGTGTTTGTCTTGTCATCGGGTAGATGCAACCACTAAAAAAAATTGCTCAATCCCTGAAAACCATTATTTAAAATTTTTGCAACTTCTAAATGTGCACGTCCTAGGGCAAAGTCGTGGTTGCCTCATTCTGGTAGCAGCTCTGACAGTTTCAAAGTAGCCATGAAGGACAGAGGCTCTAGGTGGGTGGCTTCAGAAGGCACTGGGTCATTGCCTGCTGTTTATACGTAAAAACTTACTGGTGTAACTTACCATGCTGTAATACGACCGTATTAGCTACGATTTATTTTAGATGGGAAATCGCCAACGGGACAGTACTATGGTTGTCTGTCTCACTCAATACCTCACCCGGCAAAGCACCACCGCCACATGCAAAAAGAAGCTGCCAGCTCTCTTCTGGATGGGTAGAATGCTCCTGTGGTCACCATTGAACATCATGGTGCAGGCATTCAGCCACTTGACCCTACAACTACCCCTTGTCCTAGGCCCCGTGCAAAAGTGGAATCATGCAATGGATGGTCTCATCCTAGTTACTGGAAATTAGGAAATTTGATGATTCACCACTTCTAACTCGGAAGAGGTGAATCAGAGTCCACCTTGTATTTGTAAAGCTCTCTAAACGTAAAGGAAAGCTTGAAACAATCTGAAACGCTCGTTGGTCGTAAACAAGTTGGAAACTCTTGAATAGCCCACGTAAACAATGTTAGCGGTTTTGTGTATTTACTTTCAGTGTGTCTGCACACGATGCTCTGTCCAATTTTTAATTTTCCCAACGAGATAAGCTCCATACTACTAAAATCTGGATTTTCCACTTGTGTCACTCAAGATTCTTCTAGGACGTAATTCTTTATGGCTGCGCGCGGTCTTCCCACGCAGCGATGCCCCATTATTTATTTCACCAACTCTCCCACTGTTGATTGCTTCCACATTTTTGGTATCATGAACAATGCTGAGACGAACATTCTTGCAGGGAACGCGTAACTGACTTCCGTGGGATACCTGGGTGGAAGCGGAGTTCGGAATGTTTTGCATCCCGTGTGTCCACAACACCCCCACCCCGGGACAAGGACGATGTGGCCACCTCCTACGGCTCTTCCGGTTCCCAAGTCCCAGTCCACGTGGGTCGGCCGAGGAACCCCACGTTTCGGGTCAGAGCCATCTCCCCTGCCCCTCAGGACATTGCCACATCTTCTTTTCGAAGATCGGCTAGAGAAGGTGCTCCCGGTTCCACGGACGCGGCCCTCGGCTCGCAGAGCCGCACGTTCCCCGGGCCTGCCCGCCGCACCTGCTCGGGAGCCCCGGCGTCGGGCACGGCGGGGACTTCGCGAGGCCAGGCGACTCGGGCGCGCGGGACGCTCCCGCGGCGTCTGCGCCTGCGCCCCGCGCGCCGCCTGCACACCTGCGCCCGCCCCGCCCCCGCCGCCACTTGTCCGCGAGCGCCGCTGTCAATAAAGTTCTTGCGCGCCGGAAGCGGAAGCGCCGAGTCTCCATGGCGGCGGCGGCAGCGGCGGCGGCGGGGCCGGTGCTCTGGAGGCGACTGCTGGGCCTGCTGCCCGGCCGCCCCGGGCTGGCCGCGCTCCTGGGGCGCCTGTCCGACCGCCTGGGCAGGAACCGGGACCGCCGGCGCAGGAGGTGAGAGGCGGCCGGGCCGGCCGTGGCGGGGTCGCGGCCGCAGCCCTGCCTCCCTCCGCGCCGGGAGTGCGCGCTCACGCGGGGGGGCCGAGCTCGGGCGCCCCGGGCCCCGGCGGCTGGCGTGGCGGGGTCCGGTGGCGAGAGACACCGCTTGGGTTCGGAGGGGGTCTTTTCCTTACGTGGTCCTGGCCGCGGGGTGGCTCGGCCGGAGTGAATCAGCTCAGCCGGGATTGTGTTCGTGCAGCGCTTCTCACATCCTGCCCGAGAGGGCGGTGAAGCAATCCTGAGTCAGTGACTCTAAGGCCAGGGAAGAGGAACCACTCGACCCCCCCCCCCCCGACACTTTTCAAAGGGCCCGTGTTCTGGAAAAGTACTGAAGTGACTTATGTAAATGGCGAGGGAGGCTTTGAAGCGGTTTGTTCAGGCAGTGGGCTTTCAGAGTCAACATTTGCCTAGAACATGCTGACCTAAGAGGCCTGCTGTTAGTGCTAATGTAAAAAGAAAAAAAAAAGATTTCTTGTGTGCAAATGGTTTTCTTATCAGAGACACTCAAGTCTTACCCTTGATCCTTTAAATTTTTTTTTTAATGTTTATTTATTTTTGACAGAGAGAGAGAGAGAGAGAGAGACAGAGCATGAGCTGGGGAGGGGCAGAGAGAGAGGGAGACACAGGATCCGAAGCAGGCTCCAGGCTCCGAGCTGTCCACACAGAGCCCGACGTGGGGCTCAAACTCGCGAACCACGAGATCATGACCTGAGCCGAAGTCAGTAGGCTCAACCCACTGAGCCACCCAGGCGCCCCCTTTGATCCTTTAAGAGAAAACAAAAAAAAAAAAAAAAGAAAAAGATCTTAGACGTAAATGCCTTAGTAGGGTTTGCGTTGTCTTAGATTTTATCTGTGTTACTTGGGTGAGGATGAGACCTCCTGACTTTCCGTGCACAGATCTGTGGTCCAGTCATGCGTGCTGTTTCTAGGTATGGAAAGCAGCCTGCTTCATCCTGGGTTACGGTGGATGATTTTCAGTAAACAATCGAGTTTGATTCAGAGTAACTTTTAGGTGATAGCATCGGGGCTATATTGAGCCCTTAGAAGCTTGCTGATCAGAATGGCTTTAAGTTTCATATCAGCGAAACCGGCGGGGGCAGGGCAGAGGTGGCCTCAGCGTTTTCTGTACTTGGTGTTTGGCCAAGACCCAGCCATTGCAGTGGGTAGTGAAGTCAGATGACTTCCACATCTCGGCATCAAACCACTGGGAAATTTGGTTTAAAGATTCACGAAATGTGCTCTCCTCAAAGATGAGGTGTTCAGGCAGTTTTGTAATTTCCCTGTATATGTTTAAACTCTAGGAAGAACACTTCGTTGTTAATTGCTGTTTAGCATTGGAATTGACTATGAACAAATTCTTCTGAAAAAGACATTTCTCTTGAGTGATTTGTGTGTGTGTGTGTGTGGAGGGGGCGGAGAGGGTGGCAGTGGGGAGAGTCAGTAAACTGACTTCCCGAAGTCCTTTTGGTAAATGGAGGCAGTAGGTGTGGCACCGTATTTCTTTTTGATTAAGCGGAGAGAGGGAGTTGTATCTCTGGGTCAACAGTTAAACCAGAAACTCACTTACACCAAAGACACACAAGTGTCTGAAATTTGTGTTTTATAATCCTTAGGGGAAAAATGCTACCAGGACTGACTGCCGATAAGTGCTGCGACCAGCGTTGTGACAACACTGTAGCTTTCTGACCCTTTTTTTTTCCTTCTTGCCTTACTGCCTTACGGGTTTGCAGATTTTCCCGGACTCTTTGTGGCCTTGGTGTTGGGGTTTCTCTGGTCTTGTGTGGCCACTCATCCTCTATTGGCTGCTGACTTTCGTTTCTCCTCCAATCATACGGTTGTACCTCGCAACGCCTCATTCCCCGAATGATGTGGTTTCTTGTAACTCTGGTCGTTGATTCATTGATAATAGTTCTGTGTAGTCATGAGCTTAGACTTTTTCAGATTTTGGCTCTGCCAGTCTGACTCAGCGGTCGGAGTGCCTGGTGAATCCTCGTGGCTAACACGCGGGGGGGGGGGGGGGGGGGGGGGAAAGGGGGGTTCTTTCCTTGCAGCGGTTTCCTTGTTAGTTACAGAGACAGCCATAGTGACAGAGAATGCTACTTAAAATTACTTCCAATTAGTGATCTAGAAATACCGTTTTTCTCTTGAGCAGGCATCTGACTCATTATCGCTTTGGACTGTTGGGTTCATTCGTTTATTCAGCATGCGTGTGTAGGGCGCTGCTCTGCTGTGCGTAGATGCCTAGGAAGACAGGTAAAGACATAGCCCCACCTTCAAGATGCTCAGACCCATAACAGAAGAAATAGTAGAGTAAGGTAGAAGGTCACGGCTGCACCTAAGGGGCACACCGGGAGGTCACAGAAGGCTTCCTGGTGGCTGTGATCTCAGAGCTGCGTTTTGGAGCATAGGAGCAGGCTAGGGAGAGAAGGGGGAGCTGGTGGTGTTCAGGGAAGGATCCTGAATGATGTGGGCTGCTGATTGTAGCAGCAGAGGCGGAAGGCAGTTCTCAAGTCATTTCCAGGAGCTGACCGGGGGCGCTGAGTAGGGAAGGGAGGTGGAGAGAGGAGCTAGGAACAAACATCCTCTGGGCTGAGACCCAGGGAGGCAAGCTCTGAGATTTCTTGTAGCTTCCTTTCAGAGTGGTCTGGGCCTGAGGCGGTGGGGAGTGGGAGGTAGAATCCGCTCTGCTGGGGGAGGCGCAGGGGGAGTGCCTGGGGGGTGGGTCGTGTGTTTGACTTGGGTGACTGCGTGAATGGAGGCACGCTTCACCCAAACAGGGGGTAAGAAAGGGGACTGGGTGTGGGGGTGATGATAAGGTGACCTCGGGGCAGGCCCACTAGTATCCAGGCACGTCCAGGTGGAGGTGTTCTGACAGATCTGGAGCTCAGGAGGGGCAGCCGACACCAGATACTTTGGAGTCATCAGGCTGCACAGAATCGACTTGTTATTTGGAGTAGATGAACCTCAGTGGGAAGTGTGTCAGGGGGGCGCTGGTTCCTAACCTTGAGCTTGCCTGCCATGCGAGGAAATATTTTCTTTGTGGCCTCCTTCTCTAAAAAAACACCAAACAAATGATTTTCAGTTTGAGCTATATGTGCAGAAAGGGCTTTGTTTTTGAGACTAAGTCCTGTTTTCTCTCTTCTAGGTGTGTGGGTAGGTGTGAGTATGAGGAGTGGTGAGGGGGCTCCGAACGTGAGTTAGAGGGAAACAGAGACCCAGAAGGCTGTTCGTTTGTTCTTTTTCTTTTCTTTCTCTCTCTCTTTCTTTCTTCCTTCCTTAATTTTTTTTTAACATTTATTTTTGAGAGAGAGAGAGAGACAGAGACAGAGCACCAAGCGAGGGAGGGGCAGAGAGAGAGAGAGGGAGACACAGAGTCCGAAGCAGGCTCCAGGCTCAGAGCTGTCAGCACAGAGCCCGACCTGGGGCTCGAACCCACGAACCGTGAGATCATGACCTGAGCTGAAGTTGCATGCCCAACCGACTGAGCCGCCCAGGCGCCCCCAGAAGGCCGTCCTTTCAGTTAGATTGTCTTCAGTTGTAATGGCAGGTCAGCACCCTCCGGTTCAGCTTGGTAGTGTCTTCTACTCTGAGGGACCACCAGATTTCCAGAAATCAGTTTTTCTTTAAACTTTGTAATGCTCCTTACTTGTTAGGGTTTAGTAGAGCCTGCTCTTGGTTTATTTACAGTAATAGAATGGGTGGGAGGGGGATACTTAGAGCGTAATTTCCCCCAAATAATTCAAACTTGATCCTGCAGGGCATTAGTGGACAGACTTTTAAATTGTAGCTTTGTTGAGTTCACGTTAACCGTGACTGTCCCCCAGCACACTGCGGCTGGGGACGTGCATTAGGCTGGGTCAGTCAGCTATGTGCCCCTAGAGAGTTAGCAGGGAGCCTGGATTAAAGCGTTTGGATAGATCGTCCACTTGTGAACATGTGATCTGATTCACGTAAACGAGTTCTTTTCGAGGCTGCTGGGAAGTCAGGCCTGTCCCAGCCTTTGGATTAGTTGAACGTGTGATTGGTTCTCGACAGGCACTTGTGCTGTGTCTGGTGCTCTCACCGACCGACCACACCATCTTGTGGGTTCTGTGGGATTTCTGGCCCCTGGATGTGAGCGACTTCCTTTTGGGCAAGTCCAGAGGACGGTCCTCTAGCTGGTCAGCACGTAGCCAAGTGCTGGCAGCCGCAGCCTCTCACGCTGGACTTGTGGTGGGAGTGCAGAGGGCCGTTGGTCTTTTGTAACCTACGGGAATTCACACTCACTTCCCTTTCTCGGGCTCGGGTCTTGCGCTAGTCAGGAAGGGCCGCCTGCTGCCGGGGACGCAGGAAGTACGGTGCCTTCATGTAGTTTCTTGAGAGCTTTTCTCAGGAAGTGCTATGACTGTTGCTCTTTTCTCATTAGCTCACTTTTTGACGTTTCAGTGTGCATGACTGGGGGGAGGGTGGGTTTTTCTTAAAAAGTAGTTTCTGAAAATATTGCAGTCCACCGAGCTTGGTTTCTCTTAAAAACTTCATTTTTTCGTCATTTTGTACAGATTTGGATGGGATCCAAGCCACAGAGCTTGTACCACGAATCTTATCTTACAGTTCCAGAAGAGCCCACGGACCTTCGGAGCATGGCCGAGCCCACGGTGGGGGCCACTTAGTTAGTATCCCGAGTGCGGTACGGGACAGGGGGTAGGGCTCCTGTGCTGTCCGTGGAGGATTTGTGGTTAGTGTCTGAGGACAGTCCTGTAGCATCGCTGTTTTCTTTGTTCAGAGCCCGGGATGCCCCCTTTTGAGAAGACCCCTGAGAGGGCGGCCCGCTTGTTTGGTTCCCGCTGGGGCAGGTGACCTTCCGCAGCCCCTGGGAGGCAGACCCCTGTCCTCCGAGGCGGAGAGGCTGTGGAGGGGACATGGGAAGTGTAGACCGGGGTGTGATCCTCTGGTGTTTGCCTGCCTTCGGTGGCCTCTCGCCGCTGGCCACGGGGGAGCGGGGTTGGACCTCCAGGCACCCTGTTGCGCATCCAGACGGAGGAAAAATGCAAGGTGTGCCAGTGTTTTTCCATGGAGCACCTGCAGCTCCAGGATGTTTGGTGAAATGACAACTCCTGTCTCCCCACGAGAAGGAGAAACACCTCCTCTTTCCCCTGAGGCCCCCGGGGTCAGGAGCGGTGTCCAGTTGTGTCTCCGTGGCTCTTCTGCCGTTTCCCAGCGGCTGACTGTCACGAACTCCAGTCCCCCCGCCTCCCCGTGCCTCGGCGGACGCTGGGCCGCTCTGTCCCACCTGGGATCACCCCTTGGGCCAGGTGGGCTTCCACTGTTTTCACTTAGTGGTGGCCGCCGGTCTGGGGGCTCAGGGAAAAGAGCCTCCTCGGTCAAGGCGGTTCAGATGTGGGTTCCTCTTAGAGATGGTGAGAAGAGACTTCGCTCCCCGCGCCGCCCCCCCCCACGGCTCCCCTCCCTTCATACTTACTGTGCCCTCCTGGAGTCACCCTGAAGCCTTCCCCTCGCCCCCCTCACCCAGGGGGAGGAAGGGCCCCACGTCAGGGGTCCTGAGCCCTAACACCCAGCCGACTCCCCAGTGCGGGACTCTGCAGATTCTCTGCCCGAAGCCTTAAGCCTCGGGGCTGAACCTTTGCGGGCCTGCCATCCCGCGGTGGCCGGAGCCTGCCCTTCGGAGGGCGTGCTGCTTTGTTCCACTTTTAGAATTTGGGGGGGGGGGGGGCGGTGTCAGTGCGCTAGGTTTGTTGTTGCCTCTGGCACCCGCTTGCCCTAGCCCTGTTCTCCAAACTTCCATGGTATTCCGAGTAAAGGGGCTTGCCTTGGGAGGCCGGGTCGTCAGCAGAAGCTGTAATCGGGTCCCCAACCCCCTCTCCCCACTTCCTCTCTTCGTAACTAGAAACCGGGGCTAGGTGGTACCAGAGAGATGATTCAGGGGCGTCCGGGTCTCGATGTGGAAATTGTGTGTGTGTGTGTGTGTGACCGACATGGCTGTGCTTTTTTGGTAAAGTAACCACAGCTCCTCAGATCTCTCGGGGCTTCGGTTCCCGACCTGGGACGTGCGGTTTCTTAGTAAACCTCCCTGGGGTGCGGGGACTTGCCCGCACAGGTGGTCGCCCCTGGAGACTGGGGTTACTGTGCAGTGGGGTTGCTGCTGGCACTGGAAGGAACCTTTTCTGGGAAGATTCCCAGGAGTTAGGCTGTGGAAAGCGGGAACCAGCCCCCCCCCATGGGCTTCTGGCTGAGGTGAAGGAACAGCGTGGGCCCCCAAGCGGACTCTGGCTTGGCTGTGCCTGCCCTGGCCGGGGCCCTTCGTTTCGAGTTAGATCGTCACCTGGCCACACGTGGTCTCCCCACGCCCGTGCCGCACCGTGGGGCCCTTTGTAGAAGGCTTTGCTCCTTTCCAAAGTGCCTTCCACTTTGGGTGTGCGAAATTGCCACTTGAGGGCGGGGTCTCCCCCCACCCCCCCCCGGGCCCCTGCCACCTCTCAGCTCCTTCTCCTCTCTAGCAAAAATAAACCTGTCAGTACACAGATTAAACAGGAAGCCAACATAAAAAAGCCCTCAACAGATCTTGGACGGAGGCCCTGGTGGAACATTCCCGGGGAAAGCTGCCTGGCAGGGACGAGACCTGCCCAGGGCAGCCCTGAGCCTGGCCCGCCCGAGCCTGCCCTGGGCCTCTCCCGGGCAGGACGGGGCCGACGCTGGACCCCTTGGCGTGTGTGTCATGGGGACTGGCCGCCGAGACCAGTTTTCCCGCTCACGGTGGCTTTTGCCAGTTCCCACTCCTTAGGTTTGCTCGCCCCTCCCCTCTCCTGGGGCAGCCCTCAGGGAGCCCGTCTGAAGGCAGGTGTTGTAAGGCCTCCGGGGCTCAGGCGCCGAGAGCTCCCCTTTCCGGTCACTCGAAGCCCACGTGCTGTATGTTTTGACCTTTAATTAATGGCAGCGCCTGTGTCTTGTGTCGTTCTTGGAGGATCTCAGGCGTGTCAGCTTGTGAGGCCGCTGGGCTCGTGGCAGTCCGGGGCCGGGCAGCTCTTCCCCTGTGCCTCTCACGGGCCAGGGGGCTGCTCGCGTGATGACCGGGATGGAGGCCCCGGGCCCGCGCTGGCCCCCTCCTGGGTTGCCGTGTGCCGAGGACGTGTTTCCGCATCTCCCTTTTGGGAAGCTGATTGCAGTCTCTGGGCCCAGATGGGGGGTGTGGCCCGGGGTGTTGGCTGGCGCCCTGGTCCTTTCTTTGGTCTGAGAGATGACAGGTGCCGTGAGACTGGGGGTACGTCGGTCTGGTGCTGCTGCTGTGGGGTTTTCCGCCTCGGATGGACCATGTTTACTGAATGACTGGTAGACTTTAGGCCCCCTTCGGGCCTTCGGATGGATTGTCCCGCAGACTTTCCCAGCATCTCGTGGTCTTCCATTGGACTGGAGCGTCTTTCCCTCTCCTTCTGGAAGCTGTCTTTGAGCACTGCAGGAACAAGGCCTACGGTTTGGGAAATTGAGGCAGCAGCTGCTAGTCTACGTGTCTAGGCCTTTTGCTTGCCAGCTGCCGCTCATCACCTGAGAACCTTAGCGAGCCGGTGGCCCCGAGTGTCGTCAACCCCCCCCCCCCCCCCACTGCATCGCAGACAGCGGGAAAGGCTAGCTGCTCTCCTCCCTCTGCACCGTGGGGCCCCAGGCCAGTCCCCAACTTCCCTGGATCCAGGGAACCGCTACCTTGCACCCGCTGACTAAAGCGTTTTTGGCAATGAGTCGGCCGGGACAGACCGATGGGCTTTCTGGGAAGCACAGCTGTGGGCCATCTGGCGCCTGTGTAGGGACGTTCGCAGGCCCTGGGAAGATTCAGCGCTCTAGCATGAGGCAAGTGAATGAAATCATCTTCCTGGAATCTGTGGCTCTTCAGGCCTTGGGGTGTTGCAGCGTCCCTTCCCCAGAGCCCCTCGCGGAGCTGCGGTAGAAGGTCACGCACGGCACAGGGATTTCCTGCTGCTGCTTGCTGGGATTCAGAGTCGGCCCGGGCTCGCGTGGGGCCCCGGGTGTATTGCCCCTCCCTCCCTGTCCCCATGGAGGTGCCAGCCGGGGCGGGCGGCAGACCTGCGGATCCGCGGGCGCGAGGGCAGGACCTCGGTTGCCACTGTCTCTGCCTCAGCGGAGTAGAGCCGGTCTGGGGCGCAGCTTTATGTGGCGTGAGCCCCGGGGACGGTGTGTCCCAGGGCCGAGGGGGGGCGATTGTCGCCACGGCCGAGGTGGCCCCCCTCCTCCAGGCTCTTCCTGCTCCAGCTCTTCTCTCCACAGCTGAGTATTAAAGAGAAGACTTTGTTTTTCTAGGTCCTGCCCTAAATAAAAGCCTTGTTTGCCTCTGCAGCCACACAGCTGGCGGCCTGGGTTGCGGTGATCACCCTCATCCCGGGCCTGCCTTCGTTCCAGGTGGCCTTCAGTGGCTCTGTGCAGGCGGGTTTGTCGGGGCGCCTCCGTGTCGAGCGCGTGCGGTGGCTTCCGTGAGTTTACTCGTGGCCGCTCTCGATTTGGAGTTGTTTGGACCCAGCTGCCAGTTTGGGGTTTCTCTCTAGGCCTTGGCACTTCTTAAGTTGCTCGGCTCAGACGGGCTGAAGGAAAAGCCCTCGGGCTTACCTGAACTAGGCTAGAAAATCTGAAATCGGTTAAAACACAAAAACCCTCCATTTCCACCTGTCCCCCGGTAGCTGGGACAGACTTCTAAGGGAGTGTTTGAGAAGTATGACCCTTTGCATGTCTCTTTAACCAGGTCACCATGGCTGCTGTTGGCTCCTTTGCTGTCCCCAACGGTCCCCCAGGTCACCTCCCCTCCTTGCTGCCTGTGTCCAGAGGGTGTGCACAGGTTCCAGTGGATCCGGAACCTGGTCCCGGAGTTTGGGGTCTGCAGCTCGCACGTCAGGGTGCTTTCCTCCCCGGCGGAATTTTTTGAGCTCATGAAGGTAAGTTGTGTCCGCAGGAGAGAAGGAGGGACGTCTGAGCTAGAGGCTTGGGGACTTGGGGGTGGGAGGGTGTCCTGAGCAGAAGTGTCTTCTGTTCTGGGAGTTTTTTTCTTTTTTTTCTTTTTTTTTTTTTTTAAGTTTTTTTATTTTGAGAGAGAGAGCAGGGGAGGAGCAGAGAGAGAGAGACTCCCAAGCAGGCTCCGCACTGTTAACACAGAGCCTGACGCGGTGCCCTGACTCACAAACCACAGGATCATGACCTGAGCCGAAATCAAAGGCCGGACGCTTCACTCTCTGAGTCCCCCCCCCACCGCCCCGGGCGCCCCGCGCTGTGGCAGTTTCTGATGGCTACTCTGCTTGTTGCTGTGGGTTCTTCTCCCTGTTAGGTTTTCAGCCTCACAGATGGTTGAATGGCACTGTCCTCGGACGCTCGCATGCCTCGTGTGGCTCGCGTCTCAGGTAGAGCAGCCCAGAGCGTGTGGGCACGTGAGGGGCGGGTCCTGGATTTCGAGTCTTACGGACAGACTGACTGCTTTGGTTCCATCAGAAGGGAGGTTCGTGAGGGGGTGTGGGCGTCCTTGCCGACGGGGTCTGAGACGAAAGGAACCTTACTCTAGTTATGGCACGAAGGCCCCTGCAAACGTCTTCAGGACACAGAACGTCCTAGAAACGAAGACCCGGCCGAGCCACGGATGACACTCGATGTGTAGGAAGTGGCTGGAATTCTCTTGTTCGGTGAGGAGGTGTTTAGAGACCACTGGGAGATTTGGACATCCGGTTTTAGGCCTTATGAGTCCTGTTCTTTCCTGTGACTTTGTCTACAGTTTGTGCCTTTTCTGTACTGGGGGAGGGGCTAACCTTTGCAGGGCCGGGGGGCGGGCAGGCTCGGCTTGAGCCTTCAGTGCCCAGGTCTTCCGGTCTCACCCAGGTCCTCCAGGTTCAGCTGCGAATTGGAATAATTCATTTGAAGCTGATTAATTTTTAAAAAAAAAAAAATTTTTTTTTAAACGTTTATTTATTTTTGAGACAGAGAGAGACAGAGCATGAACGGGGGAGGGTCAGAGAGAGAGGGAGACACAGGATCCGAAACAGTCTCCAGGCTCTGAGCAGTCAGCACAGAGCCCGACGCGGGGCTCGAACTCACGGACTGTGAGATCGTGACCCGAGCCGAAGTCGGACGCTTAACCGACTGAGCCACCCGGGCGCCCCTGAAGCTGATTAATTTTTATTAACATGAACTCTCTGGGTTCAAATTAGCAATGATGTTAGAGTTAAGGTCTGACGAGGTCAGACAGGCAGAAAGGGGGGAGGTCGTAGGAAATGTATGTAGAGATTAACTTTCCTACGGAACGATCTGCAGTTGACCTGAGTACTCGCCCCTTCTCCTTTGGCCCTGCTGTGATAATTTCTGACTGGCTCGTTCCAGAATGCATTCTGCGTGCATGCGTGTTTCCCTGTCTGTGTACAGGCTCTCCCCACCTCTCCCCTGCACTGCTCCTCTGTCCCGGGCGTCCTTTTTGGCTAGAACTGATGTCAGGCCATTTGCCTTTTGCTCCTACTTGGTTCTGTGTTTGGCTTGAAGAAACTGGTTTTGCAGAGGCAGGTTTTCGTGTTCTAGTCTCTTCTGGGTGAATGACTGGCTGCGTCTCCGTGTGGCGATCCCCAGGCTGCGCACCTGCCCGGGCAGGGCCGCGGAGGACAGGAAGGGCCCCGGGGCTTGGCCCGGCAGGCCGGGAGGAGGCCCTTCTGTCCTGCCTTCTGGGTGGAGTCGAGGGCAGTTCTCCCCGCACGGGTGGTGCAGAGTGGGATGTATCTCTTCCCAGGGCCCACAGAGTGGCCTTGTTCCCTGACTGGGCAGTGCAGCCTGCCGTCTGCCTGGCCCCGAGCCCTCGTTACAGCCGAGGCTGCTCCCACGGGCCTGGCGGCGGCACCCGCAGGCGGTCTGCTGCCTGAGCCGGGGTGCCTGCACCCGAGTTGTTGGTCTGCGTCCCCGCGGTCCCCGCGGGAGCGCTTCATAAATAACAAAACAGAGACAGGGGGTGGCGAGCTGGGAAAACTCTCCGTGCTTTCCTTGTCTGCAGGCCTCTTGCCAGTGTGTTCGCCTGCTCCTGGAGTCAGGGCGGCCCTCCTGTGCGGGCTGGGGGGCTGGGGGGGCCGCGTCCCTCTTTGGTGGGGAAGCAGACACGTGCCCTGCCTCCTGCTTCTCTCTTCCCGCCTGCCGCCTCCCCAGAGGCCTGGCCCTCCCGTCGCCTTCGAGAGCCTGACGGAGCCTGACTGTTGGAATGCCGCCGACCTTTCTGCCCTCGCCACCCCCCTCTGGGGCAGGGTGCCTCGAACTCCAGAGGGGGTCAGGTCATTGTTCCCCGGGCTGGAGCAGGTCTAGGGAGAGGACCGAGGTCACAGTCATCTTTGAATGCCGGTCTGGTCTGTCTTCGTCCCTAGGGAGCTGTCCGCACCGCAGAGGAAATTCGTACCTGCTCGTTATAAAAGTCAACCATGCAGGTGCAGAGGGGGCATGCAGGTTGGCACCCACGCTGCCCTCCTGCTCGGCCCGCAGGGACCGCTCTCGGCGGTCGTGAAGCCCCTGTGTCAGCAGGGTGTGCGGGGGGGTGGGGCAGTAGGTGGGGGAGCAAGTTGCTTTCATCTCAGCGGTATGTTGCGGGCGCCCTGTCAGGTCACGGCACAGACCTCCCTCGTTCTTTGGATGGCTGCGTCGTGGCTCGTGCAGTTGGGCCGTGCGTTACTTTCGGGGGGAGTATTTTAAATTAGGGTCGTGGGGCCTTACTTGGTAGCTCACCGTAAGGCGTGAGCGAGTTCAGCCTGGAGGCTTGTACGTTTTCTCAGTGGGCTGTTGGGAATGATCGGCAACTGTTTTTCCTCTTTCAGGGCCAGATAAAAGTGGCGAAGAGACGGGTCGTGATGGCGTCTCTCTACCTGGGGACGGGTCCTCTGGAACAGGAACTGGTAAGGTTTGAGGTCGGGTGGTCCCCACGGCAGCAGATTCGCTCTGACACCCCTCCCCCCCCACCGGCCACACGGCCCTGGGAAGTTGGGGTCAAGCCTCCCCGCCAGCTGCCGGTTGTCTGGTGTGTTAGGAGGGCCAGTGAGGGGTGTGGGGAGGGCTCCTCCTTGCTCACGTGTCCTCCTCACCCTGCACAGGGCTTCCTGGGCTGCTCGTGTCTGCCAGTCCAGGGCTCAGCAGGCCACATCTGGCCCGCCGCCTGTTTTTGTATGGCCTGTGGGTTAAGAATGGTTTTTGTGTTTTCGAATGATTGGAGGAAAAATGAAAAGGAGGAGGCTATCTGTGACACAGGAAAAATGTGTGAAATTCAGATTCCCGTGTCCATAAACAAAGCTTTGTTGGAACACGGCCATGCTCGCTCACAAACGTGTTGTCTGTGGCTGTTCTCTTGCCAGGACTGCAGAGCTGGGTGGTTGTGACAGGGACCATCCGGCCCACCAGACCCAGAGTATTTACTCCCTGGCCCTTTACAGAAAAGATTTTCTGACCCCGTCCTAGACAAATGAGTGGAGTGCAGGTCGGGGTGGGGTCAGGCGCCTGGGCTGTGGTCAGCCTCGTTCCACCCGGACCTGCCGTCGCCCACGGTGAGGTGGGCCAGATGGGAAGGAGCGGAACCCACTGGTTCACGCGGCGCGGGGTGTGGTGCGCGGGCACGGCGTGTAGGCTGACTTCACGTGAGCGCACGTGAGGGGGTTCTGTTATCCTCATTTCAGGACGCCTTGCGCTCTGACGCGGTGAGACGGGCCTGGTGCCCACAGCGTTTTCTTGTTCATCGCTGTCCAGAGACGCACAGCTAGGGGCTGGGGAAGAATGCCGGGGATGGGGGGCAGAGGACGAGGGACGCCGGGTCAGAAGCACTCTGTCCTCTCCCGCTCTGAGAGGGAGGCCTCCCTCTGCCTTCAGGACATGCTTTTAGCAGCAGGCTTGGGGAACCTGTTTGTTCTTCTGGGAGAAGACTGTCACGTCCAGCTCATGGAGAGTGGCCAGCGGGCAGGTTGTGTGTTGGATTCATCGGCTCAGCAAATATTTACCAAGTGCTCTCCGCGTGTAGGCACTGTTTGCTGTGTGTCGGTGGGGATTGTCCGTTGAAATGTGCGAGCACTGGTGTCTTTCTTAGCCTTTCCAAGAGTGGCAAGGTCCAGACTGCTTGGGCAACGCGTCTCTGACCCACAGACCCTCTCTTCCTTAAGGCCCGGCTGGAGAAGGGTGCCAGGTGGCGTCGCCTGGTTACTATTAATGGTCTCTGTGGTACGGACTCTTGAGCACTCGGGGCACGTGTGCGTGTGTGTGTGTGTGTGTGTGTGTGTGTGTGTGTGTGTGTTCCGAGAGGACTGGGCGCAGCGGGGAGGGGGCGCGCGTTACCTGGAAAGTAGATCCTTTTTTTAATACATAATCATCTTTTTGGATCTTATACTTTTGTTCTTTTGGGTTCTCTCCTCGGTAGGTAGATTGCCTGGAAAGCACTCTAGAAAAGTCACTCCAAGCAAAGTTTCCTTCAGACCTCAAGGTGTCCATTCTCTTGGACTTTACACGGGGCTCAAGAGGTAGGTCTGACACATTCCCTGCCCCGAGTTTGCCTCTTTTGGAGCCTGTTTCACGAGTTATGCTCTCGTCTCCCCCGTCCCGGGCAGAGGCAAGGCTGTTTGAAGACAGCCCAGAGTATCAGCATTCCTTCCGTAGCAAGTGACTGGAAGCCCAAGGAAAAACAACTTAGGCAAAAAAGAGACTGTTTTTGACTCCCGTGACTGACTTGCTCTGGGCAGGTTGATTTGGGGGGTTGGGTGTTCACCAGGACCCATCTGCTGGCCCTCCTTCCTTTGGGCTGGCTTTATTCTCAGGCTCCACGCGGTGGCCCTTGGTGGCCCCAGGCCCATCTGGCCGTGACATCTTGTCCTTGTCTCGCGCTGACCGGCCCCGCCTGGGCCCGGGTGCCCTCCCGTGGAGCTGGGGTGAGGGTTCAGGGTGGGTGGAGCCCTCTTTACGCCGAGTAGATATGCCGAGAGTGGAGCGGGTGGTACCCCTGGGAGGGACTTGGGTACAGTTCCCGGGGCGGGGGTGGGGTGGGGTGAATGGGTGCTGGGTGCCCAAATGGCAGGTCTGCTGCACCGACCGCTCCAGTCTTGCTCTGAGACGTGGTGGTGTCCAGAGCTGAATTCGGTCTGAGCCCCTCGGGCTCGCGATGGCACCAGGGGTTCTGGCCGATTGTGACGGGCGGTAGGTGGTTCCCCCCGGCAGGCGGGGTGTTTTTCCTGGTGTGAATCGCCCATCCTCGTCCTTCCTCTTGCCCACGTGTTTAGGTAGGAAGAACTCACGTACGATGCTGCTCCCGCTGCTGCAGAGATTTCCAGAGCAGGTTCGCGTCTCCCTCTTCCACACGCCTAACCTCCGTGGGCTTCTCCGGCTCCTGATCCCCGAGCGCTTCAATGAGACTATCGGCCTGCAGCACATTAAGGTGTACCTCTTTGACAACAACGTCATCTTGAGTGGGTTAGTTTGCTGCCTTCCGTGCAGGACCTCCCCTTGATATCGTCCAGGGCAGAGGTTTGCAGAACACAGAGAAGGGAAGACCCATCTTCGTAAGCCTCCGAGAACGTGGTCGTACGTTTCTGGTCTAGTCGTCACACCGTGTCAGTGTCTTCCGCGGCAGCGCGTCTGCTGTGGCAGCGGGAGGCCCGCCAAGGGCCGTCAGGAGGGAGCCGCGGCTTGCAGAGCGCTTGGTGGCTGCCAGGCCCCGCCCTGCGCCCTGTGTGTGCTGTCGCTGTGACCCCCCGCGGAGACCCGCGTCGTGCTCTCCTCGCTGTATCCACGGGAGACTAGACCAGTGACACAGGAAGAACAAGCCGGAATGGCGGGTCCACATCTTCTGATTCTAAAGCCTGGGCATTGGTGACGAGCCCTGTGGGGTAGTTGGCTTTATAAGTGGCGTTCTCCTCTCAGCTGATTGTCGACTCTGAGGGGCGGGGCTCTGCGGCTCCCTCCTTTGTGTCACCTCACGCTCAGGGGAGCTGCTGGGAACTCGGTCTCTGCCGTGGGGTCCTCGTCCGTGTTTGTCACTGCCCCGTCCCTGCTGGTTCCCTGGGACCCGCCGTGGTCCTGCCCGAGTCCTCAGCTGCTTCTTTCCTCCCTGCAGCGCGAACCTGAGCGACTCCTACTTCACCAACCGCCAGGACCGCTACGTGTTCTTGCAGGACTGCCCCGAGATCGCGGACTTCTTCACAGAGCTGGTGGATGCGGTGGGGGACGTGTCCCTGCAGTTGCAGGGGGATGACACGGTGCAGGTGGTGGAAGGGATGGTGCATCCTTACAAAGGTAGGGTCCTGGGCTCCGCTGCCCTCCTGAGCTGGCGGGCGGGGCCGCGGGCTGTGGCGAGCACGCTTCTGGCGGCCTGGCTGCGGGCTGGCAACCCTTGGGTGGCAGAGCCTCGTTCTGCTTGTGTCTCTGCCGCCAGAGGTGACTCACGGGCCATCGGTGCTGCTCTGTGGGTCCAGGGAAGGCGGGAGGGCGGGCTTCAGCCGGTGCCTGGGGGAGGGGACCAGGGGTCTGGCCTGCGCTTACAGGAAGCAGCCCTCCCCAGAGCCAGTTCCCCAGCGGGGAGCGAGAGGCTCTGTGGCTCTCAGCTCCGCGGAGGCCTGTGGCCTCCTGCCTGGAAAGTGAAATGGGAGAGCCCTCAGCTCTGCTCCCTGGAGACAGGCAAACCCTGGCAGCTAGCGTTCTGGGGGCATTTGCATTCCTGTGATTCCTGTGGCTTCCTGGTGGCCTTTGGGAAGGCCTGCTGCTGAATTTGCAACAGTGTCAGCAGCGTGGGGAGGGGTAAGCCCTGACCGTATAAGGACAAGAGCCCCTGTCCAGGGCGCTAGTCTGTGAGCCGGGTGCCTGCCCTGCCTGCTGCCGGCCTGGACGCTCGGTTATTACTATGGTATTTTCCATTTTCATCAATAAAAAAAAATTGTGGAAATTTGTTTTCTCTCTTGTCATACGAATACCTACGTGTTATCCTCAGTTTTGCCCTTTGGCTCACAGAGCCTGAAATACTCAGCTATCTGGCCCATACAGGAAACATCGGCTGACCCCTGGTCTGACTTTACAGGCCAGGCATGAATATGCAGAGAAGAGGGCCCCGCGTTCTGGGAAGGATGAGTCAACACGCAAAGGGGGCAGGTGGGGGCGGCCGGGCCTGCACAGATGTGCTCTGGGGACCACAGTGGCTCGGAGGGATGCAGGGGACACTCACGATACTCAGAAGGACAGCCTGAGACCTCCTGTGGTGGGTGGCACCTCCTCCCGTGTGGGTGCTGCTGTCACCGTGACATGGTTTGCGCAGAGCACCCCTTCTTGTCCCGGAGCCCACCCCCAAAGGCGCTCAGGCGTGGGAGCAAATAAGGACCAGGATGGCCGTCCTGGTCCGTTCCTCTCGGGCGCTTGGCTCAGTGTTGCCTGGGGCCTGCTGTCGCCTCATCTCCCCAGAGGGCTGGCTTTGCACAGCACTGACACTCAGTGTCCTGTTCTGTTCCCTTCCGCGCTTCATTCTCTCCCTGCTCCTGCTGGGCTTGTGGTCTTACCCCGACTGCTCAGGTCGGATGCTGACTCGTTAGTGTTCGCCTTCCGATAGCCTTTATGGTCATCTCTCGTCTGTCCGGTGTGTCCAGACGGCCGCTCGCCACCAGTGTCTCGTGTAGACACGTGGGGCCCCGAGCCTGTCTGTCCCCACACTGTACCTCAAGGGCCCCGCTCCCACCGTGTGGAGCTCGCTCGGCCCGCAGTTGTGCCCACGCTCTGTGGTTCGCACACCCACACGCGCCTTTGTTAAACGCTCTCGCTCAGGTGCAGCCTGCATGCTGAGCGCCAGCCCCCGGCGTGTGGGTCGGGAGCGTGTGCGTCACAGGCCCTTCCCAGGCACCGCGTCCCAAGGTCCCGCTCCCCTCGTTTCTGTCCCCCTCAAGTAGTCTGGTCTGTTTTTGAACTTCGAGTACGTGGAACTGACAGAGGCCTTCTACGCCCCCTGGCGCAGGCTCTGTGTGGGCTCTCCTCGGACGTTTCTGTCCACGGGGGAGCCTTGCTTGCGGCCTGCTGCCTGCGCTCCGCGGGAGCGTGTCGCTAGATGGTCAGTTGGGGCATCTGCGCTTGCCTGTCTCGTGCCGCGTCCCCGTGCCAGGCAGGAGTCCAGAGCCTCTGCTTTCCTCCCTCCCTGTGTCCCTGCAGGTGACCGGGCCGCATACTGCAGGGCGGCCAACAAGAGGGTTATGGATGTGATCAACTCGGCCAAGGCCCGCCAGCAAGTGCTGCACGCCCAGACCTTCCACGGCGACTCCCTCTTGACCCAGGAGGACGCGGCAGCTGCTGGTGACCGGAGGCCGGCCCCCGACACCTGGATTTACCCCCTGATCCAGATGAAGCCCTTTGAGATCCAGATTGACGAGATCGTCACCGAGACCCTGCTGACGGAGGCCGAGCGAGGCGCCAAGGTCTACCTCACCACTGGCTACTTCAACCTGACCCAGGCCTACATGGACCTGGTCTTGGGCACGCGGGCCGAGTACCAGATCCTGCTGGCCTCCCCGGAGGTGAACGGCTTCTTCGGGGCCAAGGGGGTGGCGGGCGCCATCCCGGCCGCCTACGTGCACATCGAGCGGCAGTTCTACGGCGAGGTGTGCAGCCTGGGGCAGCAGGAGCGGGTGCGGCTGCAGGAGTACTGGCGGAGGGGCTGGACGTTCCACGCCAAAGGTACGCGGCGGCGGCGGGGCTCGCCTGTTGGCCAGCGCTCGGCCCTCCTCCTGTCCCGGGCTCCCAGCCGCCGGGGCGCCCGTGCCGCAGCCTCCTGTCTGAGCGCGTTTCGGTTGCGCCGGTTTCTCCCTCTTTGCGCCCGGAAGTTAAAACCTCCCGTGGCTGGGGCGGCTCTTTTAGAGAGCGTACACGCAACTTCTCAGATGGGTGAAGAGGTGCGTGATGTCGCCTTCTCTTGGTCATCGGAGTTTTCCCGCGTTGGCCGTGCCCTCCTCGGGGACGGAGGGTTCGTGAGGCGTTGTTTATTTGGCATTAAACAGCCCGGTTTTCAGTCTTTGCCTCGCCACCGCGGTTCGTTTTCCTCTGTGTGAATCTTCCTCTTTTTTTCATAGCTGTGAAGATCGAGGCCCCGTCCTTTCCGTTTTTAGCCACACAGCGCTGCCCCCACGTGGGCCGTGGGCCGTGGTCCGTGGTCCGAACCGTGTGTGGGTTAGGGTCCCCCGCAGGCATGGGTGTGCATTGCCGGGGCAGCCCACACGTGCCGTAATCCCAGGAATGTGGTCTGAGACGGGGATGAACGGGTTTAAAACCGTGTGCTCCGCGGAGGGATGGTCCCCGCTGCTGCTTGATGCCTCGAGGGCACCTGCCTCAGGTGTAGTCACTCCTTCCCATGCTCCACGGGTCATAGTCCTGTGTTTGAAGGAAGAGTGACTGGCGCAGAGAGCCCCCGGCCACGAGTGACGGACGTGGCTTTTCTGGCTTCTCTTTGGTGGTCCGGAGGCCCCTTGTGCTCTCGTGCTGGCCCTGGAGTCTTGCGCAAGGGCTGGTCGAGGAGGGAGCGGACGGCGGTACCTTGACCTCTGGTCCCGGACTGGGAGTCCGGGCTGCAGACAGCCACAGCCGCTTGTCTGTGTTGTTTAGATTTGAGGTCCCTTGGGGATCATTGGGTGGGACTCTTTTTCTGTTACATCGGTGCTCTTCACCCGTGGGTACTTGATAAATACTGACGCCCAGGTTGCCCTAGACCTGCATCCAGCTCTCTCGGGGACGAATCCAATACGGCATTCAAAAAAAAAAAAAACCTCTCCAGTTTCTGATGTCTCAGGAATCACCGTCACAGCTCAGAAGGGTGAAGCTTCTGGCCTCGAGGGTGGTTCCCGCTTCCTGCTCGGAGGCCCTGGGTGTGGAAGTGAACTGTCCCCGAGTGCTGGCGCTGGTGGGCTGAGCCGCACAGGTGGGGCTAAGCCAGCGAGGGTGTGGGAAGTATCTCAGGGTTGGTTTCGTTACTTCTGAGAATAACAACGGTGCCTCGGTGTGGGGTATCGAAGACGGACAGCTGGACGGCGGGAGAAGCTTTGTTTTTCCGAGAGGACGCGAGTACCTGGGGAGCTGTGTGGGGTCCGCCTAGACGGCGCCCGCTCCCGGTCTGTCCCGTGGTGAGATCAGCGAGGAGGTCCCTTGGCATTCAGGGCTCCCAGCTCAGCCTGGCCTGACAGTTGTGACCGGGCTGGGGGTTATTTCCCTGAAGCCGCGCTGATAAACGTGCAGCGACTCCCCGGTTACCATTGAAACAGAAACACCCAACTGGCTTTTCCAGTGCGTCTCGCCTTTTCCCGGACTGGCATGTTCCTCCCCGCCCCGCCCCCCCCCCCCCCCCCCCCCCGCCGCCTCGGGTGGGGCCCTGCACTCCTGGGAGCACTGGGTTAGTGGGGAAGGCGGGGATCCCAGGGCACGTGTGTGAGAAACAGAATGGGGGATGGGCCCGTGAGGAGGAGCCAGGGGTCAGAGATCCCTCCGTGCTGGAGAGCCCAGGGTCCTCTCCTGTGACTGTGATTGGTACCGGCCGGGGGTCCTAAGTCAGCCCCCTTTTCTGGCTCATCCCTGGATGCTCACTGTCCCCGAAGCGGCCTACGAGAGGAGCAGGCAGCCCAGGTGTGTGGGTGGGGGAGAGGGCTGGGTTTGCTGTCTGCTCTCGGCCAGGCCTGTGCCCGGGGACAAGCAGAGCGTCTGTTCGTTCCTGTCGATGGCTGAGTAGCCGGTGCCCCGATGGGCTGATCCAGGCCCCCGCAGGACGGGCCTGGCTGATCTCGACTCCTCATGCTCCCAGAAGCCCTCGGTGAGGAGAGGGAGCTGGACCCCACGTTCGCCGCGTGCATATCCTTGTGGGTCCAACAGCGCCGCGCCCCCTAGGAGTCGGGCAGGGAGGGGCTCTGCGTTGAACCTACCGGTGGCCTCGTGAGTGTGACGATGCAGGAACGGTCTGCGTGGTCCCTGCCCGCAGGAAGCTAACGGGCCGGGGTGGGGGGGGAGGTGGCATCCTCTCGTGGAAGTGACCGTACCGGTCAGCAGGTGCCAGGGAATGGCAGGGAGTTCCAAGGGCTGGGGGGCGTCCTCCAGCCTTCTCCTGCCTATCGAGTGTGAGGATGTCACGCGGTGGTTCAGAGGCGTCATTGGAGAGAGGGAGCAAGGGAGCTGTGGAAACGGCACTTGTTCTGGTCGGTGGGCTCCTGAGTAGAGGCGTGTCTCACTGGCACGCTCGGCCGATCCCATAGCAGACTGGAGCATAGATCGCTTAAGACATTTTTTTACTGTGTTTTATCTATTTATCTATTTTTATTTTTTTATTTTGGAGAGAGGGAGAGAGTGTGCAGGGGAGGGGCAGAGGGAGAGAGAGCCAGAATCCCCAGCAGGTTCCGTGCTCACTGAGGAGCCCGACCCAGGGCTGGGTCTCAACGAGCCCGGGATCACGACCTGAGCTGAAATCGAGAGTCGGCCGCTCGACCGACTGAGCCCCCGGGTGCCCTTCTACCCCATTTTCACATTGCCTCAAAGTATCAGAGAAACCTTCCGCTGTCCGAAGGCACGTACCCCAGAGAGTTTTGCCACGTGGTTTGTCTAGTGTCCTTCGGGGTTTTGCAAAGGCCGCCCATTCGGAATGCTGAGGAGGCCCCTGTGTGCGTGTGATCTGCCGGGGAGGCCCCAGACTTGGAGTCTGGAAGCCTGGGCGAGGTTCCGCGAGCAGGATACACCACGAGTGCTGCCTGCGGCTCACCTGAAGAGGCGCCGGGCGTCCAGCCACGTTTCTTCTTTCCATACCCGCTCCGGTTTACTGCGTGGGCATTAGTGCCCAGCGTGGCCCTTCACGGCTTAAGGAATTATTTTTCCCTTTTAAGTGACAATTCGCATTCTTATTTCATGTATTTACTTCCAGGAGACTTAATTTTTTTTTTTAGAGCGGTTTGGGTTCAGAGCAAAATTGAGAGGAAGGCACACCCCGCCCCCCTCCCCCTTTGCGCAGCCTCCCCCCTCCCGTCAGCATCCGGCACCAGAAAGGCACAACCATTCTCACCGATCAGCTGACGTCGACACGTGCTATCACCCAGAGTCCACGCTGTATATTGAGGCTCATCTTGTGCATTCATGAGTTCCCACGGAGGAGGACATGTGCCCATTGTCACTGTATCATACGGAGGGTTTCACTGCCCTAAACACCCTCCGTGCTTCCTGTCCGTCCTTCCCATTTCCCCCCAGACCCTGGCAGCCGCTGGTCCTTTCACTGTTTCCATGTTTTCACCTTTTCCAGAATGTCATGCAGTTGGAATCACACAGCCCGTGGCTTTTTCAGACTGGCTTCTTTCACTTAGTGAGGTGCGTTTAAGGTTCTTAAACCCCACGTCTTTTCGTGGCTTCACAGCTCTTGGCATTTAGTGCTAAGTAACATTCGTTGTCTGGATGGACCACAGTTTATTTCTCCACCCACCTACCGAAGGACACCTCGGCTGCTACAGGGGTTCCCCTTTGGAACCCGATCCTGGTGGAGAGTGGGGTACAGGGGCCGGGTGCAGAGTGGCCTTCTCGGCGGTCGTCAGCACCGGATGGGCCACGTGCCGTGCCAACAAGCTAACCTCTTGAGGTCTTGGAGAGGCAGCAGCCCCAGGGGTGCCTGAGTGAGGGTGCCGTGTGTGTGTGTGGCCTGCTTCTCACCTCTCCCGCTTCCAGCAGGGGAGTGGCCTGATCTGCTGTCCCATTGTGGGGCTTCTGGCTGGAGCAAGAGGCACGCGGCTTCCCCGGCCTTGCCGCAGCCCCGTCGGGCAGGGGCCACGTCCACGCCGGAGGACATTTCAGGGGCAGGATCAGAAAATGAGTTTTGAGGTGTCGGCTTCGATTTCATCTGGGTGTGGTATCCTAGCACTGAGAGCATGGTGTGTGGCTAGGGCGGGGCAGGGCCGTGGGATTAAGAGATTTCTGGCTCCTGCTGACAGAGGAATCTGTTAATGATTGTGAGAATTGTCACTATTTTTACTGCTTTCCCGACAGGCTGCCGGTTGGCCTAGTGCCCAAAGGTGAGCTTGCAGAGCAGGCCGGGCAGCCGCGCCCTGTGTGCCCAGGGCACGTGTGTCTCACCTGGGCGCCGGCAGGTGCACACCAGGGCAGACAGCCTCTTTGTGGCCCGGAGTGTAACAGGCGGGTGCTTATTCCTCTGAGCGCAAGGCTGTGATGTCTCCTGTTCCCTGTTATTTTTATACGGGTCTGAGAGCCTCTGAAATTTATTGCCAAATATTGTGGCAGAGATGAAGGAGGGGTGCATAAGTTCAAATTTTTTGGGGCGCCTGGGTGGCTCAGTCGGTTGAGCGTCCGAGTTCGGCTCAGGTCACGATCTCACGGTTCGTGGGTTCGAGCCCCGCATCGGGCTCTGTGCTGACCGCTTGCTCAGAGCCTGGAGCCTGCTTCAGGTTCTGTGTCTCCTTCTCTCTCTGCCCCTGCCCCTGCCCCTGCCCCGCTCACACTTTGTCTCACTCTGTTTCTCAAAAATAAATAAATGTAAAAAAAAAGATTAAAAAAAAATGTTTCCTTGGAGTGATACTCAGAAGCGTTCCTGAGCTCTCGCTTTAGAACTCAGAGCTTTTTGTACTTCATCATCATGTGTCAGAAGATGCACTTTCGGCCTCATTTGTTTAAACAAATATTTATTGAGTGTCTGCTGTGTGCCAGGCAGCATTTGAGGTTGGGAATAAGTCACTGGGGACAAGACAAAGCCCCTGTCCTCTCAGGATGTCTGGTTTAATAGGAAACAAATAATGGGCCGATGACTCTATTCAGATACAATGTCCAGTGGTGGAGAGGGTTATGGAGAAGACCAGAGCAAGGGGAGGGAACAGATCTGTTAAATGGGGGTGTCGTGAAGGCCTCTCTGTGGACGGGACACTGAACGCAGTCCCCGGCCCAAGGGTCCGGGCAGAGGGAGCAGGAATGTGAAGCCCCGAGACCTCGAGAGGCATGACGAGTGAGGGGGGCGGCCGTGGGGGGCGGTGAGGCTGGCAGGTGGCCGGGGCCCATCAGGAAGGCCCAGAGGCTCGGTGAGTGAGCACCGTGGGAGCCATCAAGTCACCAGGTTTACTCTGTGGCACGATGCTGGGACCGCGTGCTGAAGGGACTGGAGGTGCAGGCAGAGCAGCAGAGGTGGCCCCAGGGGCGGTGGGGGTGGGGGGAGTAGGGGTTCTCCTTCTAGAGCCTAGAGCCAGCAGTAGCCTTGGGTCTCAGTCCAGTCATCTGCGTGTCCCCCCCCCCCCCCCGCGCCGCCCCAGGATGCTCTCTCAGGGCCTGATGACCGTCCCCAGCCAGTCCCCTCTGTGCTGTCAGTGTGGTCCCTTCGGCTGCAGAGTGTGGTAGGTCGTAGAGTGATTGGTGTTTAGCACAAAGGTCAGGCCCCGGCCTTGATAACAGGCTCATGGCCCTGCTGGGAAGTGCCCTGAGCCCCCGCCCCTCCCCCGCTCAGGCCCGGAGCAGGGACGCACCCGCTGTAGCTCCTGCCCTGCCCGAATGAAAGTTTCCCACTGTCCTGGGGGCCTGGCCCAGGGGTTAGACATCCGCCTTGTGGAGCTTTGCACCCAGAGGGGCTGGCTGTTCCTGGGGCTGCGTCCTGAGCCCCTGGGGCACGGGTACAGCGGGGCCTTGCCATCTGTGGTCTTTATGCCGGTCCACGTGGGCCTACAGAGGAAGGTGGTGGGGCGGTCACAGGCTGCGTGCTCCCCTTCATCAGAGAACAAGAGAGCTTTCGGGGTTGGCGATTAGGAAAAACGGGTCTACGGAAGCTCTTCAGGGGCCGGTAGTGAAAGCAGGCTGGGGAGCGGTGGCGGGCACGAGGAGCTGTCGGAGGGGGCCGGGGATGGGCCGCCCACCTCCCATGGCTGGCCCCTAGGTTGCCTCAGGAGGAAGCCGTCTACGTTTAGGCAGATTTCAGGAATAAAAAGTACACACAGGACCGGGTCCTGTCGGCCTTCCCCGCCGGGCCCTGCAGTCCAGGAGCCTTGGATGGACACACTCAGGATGGCCTGGTTCACATCAGCCTTAGCTGGGGTCGGGCCTCCCTACCGCTCACTGGCCCTGTCCCATCAGAGTGGGCTTGGGAGAGCCAGCTGGATGGGTGGCACTCAGCAGCCCCGGTGCCTTTCAGTCTTTCTGAGCCCATCACAAGAGTTGGAACAGCAATGGCAGGCGGCCTTTCCTCTGTCCCTGGCCCTGTCCCCCCAGCTCCAGGCTGCGTGGAGAGGAGGGGCAGGGGAGGCGGAGCCTGGCGTAGGCAGAGAGCCAGAACTGCAGTGGCCGAGGCACAGCCATTCCAGTGGACCTCGCTGGGCATCTGGCCCACCCCGTGGTCTCTTGACACGAGATAAGGGGAGCCGAGTGGTTGCCTGTGCGGCAGTGGCCCCATGGGACGGTGCAGTTGCCTGAGCGATACAGGCAGGCGAGCAGCTTTGATGTGGCCCCTGTGTGTGGGGGGGCCGGGGGGAGGGTCGAGCACATTACAGGAACAGGCAGCAGAGCACCGTCATCTCTTACCCAAGATATTCTTGGAAATGCTCTTGCTCTGAGTGAGAATTAGGAAATGGCCTTCTATTTTAGGCTCCTTGGCGTGTAGTACACGTCGTTGATTCGCTCACGATGGTCATGCGCGCCCGTGGGCCCTTTGAAAGGGCCGTGTTGGCAGAGGAGGGACCAGCGGCGGTGGGAGGGTGTGAGGAGGCTGGCCCTGAGCAGGGGAACCCTGCGGGGGAGCCGCGGCCAACTTGGGCACCGGATGTTGGGCTGGGTTTTCTGGGCTGAGCGTCCTGGGTGTAACGTGCAGGAAAAGACGGGGGCCAGACCCAGGTCTGGGGTCGCGTAGGAGGAAGGAAGTCTAGGGCAGTAGATGTCCCGGGAAGGTCAGGTTTGGGACAGTCTTTTCAGAAGTAGTTGTGATGGGCACTGGGCCGTCCAGGCAGGCCTTGGGACTCGGGATGGGAGGACACAGTGGAAGACCTGCCTGTTGTCTGACGAGGCAGGACCGTGTACCCCCCATCGCCTCATCCTGTGCCCGGCCTTTTCTCTGGCTGTGCCGTCGGCTGGCTCATCTCCTGGCAAGATAGGGGGAGCAGTGTTCTCTGGGGTGGGACGGAAGCTTACGGCGCCTCTTGGGCTCTCTCCTCTGCTGGCCTCTCGTGGGCTTTGCCTGTCTGGTTGGATGTCCCCGGGTCCCCAGCAGGCACTCACTTCTGGTGTCCCTTGGGCGTGGTGTGTCGGCAGCCTGAGTCGGAGAATCGCGTGTCCCTAGGTGGGAAGGGGTGCAGAACGGAGTAACCTGTGCTTACCAAGAGCCTCTGTCACACGCGTGGGACAGCCCCGCGCCTGCAGGCTTGGGTGGATGAGCCACCATTCCCTCGTCCACCTTCTTAGCACAGGGCGGGTGTCTTTCCCGAGAAGCAGGTACGGACTGGACTCTGGTGCACTTACTTCGTCCCCTCAGTGCTCGTGGCGGGACCGTGGAGCCTCTGGCCAGGGTGGGTTCCGCGTCTCAGTGGCCAAGATGTGGCTGAGGCAGTTCGGAGGGGGGCCTAGGGGCCCTGAGGTCTCCGGGAGGGGCTGCCTCACGGGGCCGTGAGAGCGGAACCTGAGCAGCGGCCTCGGGGTTCCCTGGAGAGCCCACTTCTCGCCGTGCTTGGGCAAGAGAGGAGGAGGCGGCCTCCTGGGAACGCCGGGGGTCCTTGCCCTCCTGACAGCGCCCGGGCGGAGAGCACGTCCTGCCCGACCGCTCCTTCCCGGCAGGGCTGCTTTTCCCTTAGGTTGAACGAAGCGAAGCATGGAGAGGCTCTCAGCAGATGCTCATTTCCTGTCTGCACGTTTCCTTTTCCCTGCAGGCCTCTGGCTGTACCTGGCAGGGAGCAGCCTGCCCTGCCTCACGTTGATTGGCTCTCCTAATTTTGGGTACAGGTCAGTTCACCGGGACCTGGAGGCCCAGATCGCCATAGTGACGGAGAGCCGGGCCCTGCAGCAGCAGCTTCACCAGGTTGGTTGGGACGAGTGGGATTTCCTGGGGCGAGGGGTGGGTAGCTGGGTGCTCGGCCCTGCTCACCTCACCGGGTCCCCCGAGAGCCGTCTCCGCCATCGCCTCCCGCGTGAGAAAGAAGCGAGTCCTCCCAGTCTGCTGGTGGCGGTCCCGAGAGAAACCTGCTGCGGGGCCGCCCTGAGATGTGGCCGCTCCCCAGAGGGGCCCCTACCCCACAGCCCCGGGGGGATCCTTTCAGTGCGGGAGGAGAGCATTGTTTTCTCACTGGGACATGGACGCAGATTAGGAATCCCTTGTGGTCCCCATGTGGTCCCCAGCCTCTTGTAAGAACGCACGTCCGTGTGAAGGGCCACCAGGGGGAGGAGCCAGGCTCACTCGGGCCCCGGGGCCTCGGGCGAGCAGCCTCAGCAGGAAGGCTTGCCACACAGGCAGGAAGGGTACTCCGGGAGTCAGTGTCTCTGCCAGGGGACGCAGAGAAGAGGCAGAGCTCGTAAGGAGCCCTGAGTGCCAGTGCAGAGGGGCTTCGTGGAGAACTGAGTCATTGCCAGGGCTTGGACAGCCCTGCTCCTAGGTTCATATGCCCTAGCGTCCCTGTGCACCGATCACCTGGGTTCCGTCTCACTCCCCGGTGGTTTCCTTTGGTAGTGCCCTGGCTTGGGATTGAAGGCGCAGGAGGTGATGGGGAGGGTCTGGAAGTGTGCCAGCCAGCAGCGGGGTTCCCTCGTGGTGTGTTTGCAGAGTCTGGAGGTGGGCGATGTGTGGGACCCAGCAGAAACCCTTGGCTGCCTCAGCTCCCTCCCCCTGGCAGGGGGATGGCGATTGGCAGAACAGGCCCCCTTTTCCTCGGGGACTTTCAGCGTCTTGGAACCATTGTGCTATTTTCCTCGTGCTCGCAGCCGGGACAGGGCTTCTGTTCCTCTGTCCGCGACGAGAGGCCAGCGTTGTCCCGAGCATGGGGGGTGGGGCGTGCTCTGGTGGTTCGGCACGGGGTATGCTGGCCATCGGGAACAGGTGGCCCATCGAGGATCCTCCTGCTTCCCTTGGAAGACCCACTTGGAAGGGGGAGAGCAGCCCTTTGTCCTGAGCTGGGGTTGGAGACCCTGGGCCCCGTGCTGCCGGCCGGCTCGGGCCCGAAGCAGCAGTGGGGAGAACCTGGTTTCCTCACCGGGGCAGGTCGCAGGGTGGTTCCCAAAGAGTCAGCAGCTGTCTTGGCCCTCCTTCTGTGGTGTAATATTTCATTTTACGTTCAGAGGAAAACAGAAAGTTCCTGAGCATTCCCTGGTGCTCTCGTGGGACTCTGTGCCTGCCTGTGGCAGTGCTGCTGGACTTTGGAGAGCGCCAGCGCTGTGCCTGTGCGGGAGACCAGGGCGGTGCTGTGGGCTCGTGAATTTGTGACCTTTACAGCAAAGCCTTTCCATGGAAGGTGCCAGCTTCCCTCCTGAGTCATAGGAATACAGATAACGCTGCTGTAGGCCAGACCTCAGAAGCTTCGGCTATTGACTTTGTTAAGCTTTTATTCTCCAGCGTTTGGGAATTAGCGTTGCGAAACGGTTGGAGCCTTTGTTGCTGGACAAGGAAACGGTAACTGCCTTGTTCCCTGGGACCTGCCTTCTGCCATCTGGGAATCCGGTCAGCGGCCAGTGGGGCCTTGGTGCCGGGAAGGCCTTTGCGACCAGGGGCGAGAGGAAGTGGCGGTGGCTGTGTTCTGGGTGGCCGGTGCGGAATCCGATCTGCTCAGCAGGTTTCTTGCTACCGTGAGGCTTCCAGAAAATGAGGAAGCCTCAGAGCTGAAGCTCCAGTCGGGGCCGCTGGTGTGAGAGGGGCAGGGCCGCACCCCGGCGGGGTCTGCTGGACTTGCGTGAACTTCCGCCCTAGGTCAGCACAGAGTTGTGGGTGTGAACTTGGCCTCGGGCCGGGACAAGTTCTCCACAGTCTGGGTTGATTTGTGGGGGCGCGTCCCCCAGGCCTGTGCCCAGGGTCCTGGGACTGGCCGCTCCCCCCCCACCACTGCCCGAGGAAGGGGATTGAACCCACATCCTGGATCTTGAGAAAAGCCGGGCGGGTTGCGGTCAGCAGCTCTTTCCCCAAATGACATATTTGGGATATTTTCCTTTTCTTCCCAAACCTGAATCCCAGGGGCTTTGGGTTGTGGGAGGGTTGTTGCAGCTCTTAGCTCTTCCCTTCCTCAGGGGCACGTTGATTTCTGTGGCTTTGGAGTGCAGAGACTCATTTCTAGGCAGTTCCACCTGTATGCCTGCATGCTGGGACTTCGCCCCCCTCCCCCCACCCTGCCAGGTGGCCCGTATAGTGCCTGATCCTGGGGCTGCCCAGCCATACAGTGGCCCCACAGCCCAGAAAGTCCCGAAAACCCCGGCTGCCCATGTCCCCGCTCTCCTTGGGATACTGGGAAGGGTCCTATTTGCAGCACGCTGGGCCTTGGGAATAGAGAGGTATTTTTATCAGAATCCGAAGTCCCTCCCTTGACTTAGTACGCACGATAAAAACCGAAGGCTTCCTGGTTTTGTTCAGAGAACACGGTTTACCACTTGTGACCCAAGAAAGACTCCCTCGAACAGCATTGTGACCTTGATCAGCTGACTTCCTTCTCCAGCCCCGTTGTGGGGTCTATGAGGAAACTTAAGTGTTTCTGGTAATTTACTTGAACTCTTGGCTGAGCATCCATCTGAACACACAAAGCTGGGTCTGTGGAGACATCTGCACACCGGCCCTCCGGGCAGCAGGCGGCTCTGGCAGGCACGTCCAGCTGGAGACTGGGGCCCTCGCCGCTGCCGTTAGGAGGCCCGAGGGTGAGAGCTGTCCTAGAAGAGCCCACCCGGCGTAGTCGTGCCGCCCGTGCCCTGCCCCGTGTGGCGAAGGCCGCGAGCCTGAAAACCATGCAGGAGAAATGCACTTGGGGCCCCGGGTCTGCGCAGCCCTCCACGTGGACACTTCCCAGAGCTTCCTCGTGTTCTGGAGGGTGAGGTGTCCTCTGCCCTGCTCTCGCTGGGGCGTCGCTGCCCCCGGGAAGGGAGCGTGAGCTCCCTGGCACCGTGGGCTGTGCCCTCCTCGAGCTCCCTCTGGTGCCCCCTGCTGCTACAGCGGGCGGGGCCTTCGAGGCCGGTCGGTCCAGTCCTTATGATGTTGCGGGATAGTCGGTCCTTATGATGAAGTTGGTGTCTTCTAGACGGAGTGATGCAAGGTCCAGAGAGGGATCGCTCTCTCAGCCCTGAGTGGTGGAAGCAGTCAGGGTCACTTTCCCACTGCTTCTTCAAATACCTTATTAATGGGAACACAGGACTTGGAGGGTGTATTGTTTTTAAAAAAAAAAAAAAAAAAAAAAAACTTCCTCTCAAAGATTCTAAGCACAGCTTAAGAGAAGGCTTCTTTGTTTTTTAATTTGTTTTTAAATATAAAGTAAACATTCATCGTGGACGTGAAGAAAACTTAGAAGACACCTCCTCCTCCGTCCACGGAAGTCATTCTGAGGATTCCCTCTCATTTTTTGTGCCTGTGAGAGGCATAGCTTGTTTCTTGTTAATGACATTAGGATTATATTCTGTGTCGTTCTTCTAGAACACGATTATATCGTGGTGAATGCTGGTTTGTCTTGGGGGTTTATTATATTTGACTAGTTGGTGTTGGACATTTAGGTGGTTTCCAGTTTTTCCCCTATTCATGAATGTTGCTGTGACAGATAATCAGCATACAAAAATCTTGAGTGCATAGTTATTTTCTTGGGATAAATTCTTTTAAAAAAAAAAAAAAAACGTTTGTTTTGAGAGAGAGAGACAGAGCGAGTGTGCGAGGCACAGAGAGAGAGGGAGGGAGAGAATCCCAAGCAGGCTCCGCACCGTCCGCGCAGAGCCCGATGTAGGGCGCAGTCTCACGAACTGTGAGATCGTGACCTGAGCTGGAATCAAGAGTGGGACGCTTCATTGATCGAGTCACTCAGGGGCCCCTTTCTTGGCATAAATTCTTGCAGAGCTTCCTAAGGCTTTCGTACCTGTTGCACGAGATCGCCTGTCTCCTCGACCTCTTGTCGGCACAGGATCACGATATCACAAAGCCACTTTTTGCTGACTCGAGAAAAGAAAAACCGTCCCGTTTAAAACTCGTGTCTTTGAGGGGCGCCTGGGTGGCTCAGTCGCTGGAGCGTCCGACTTCGGCTCAGGTCACGATCTCGCGGTCGAGGAGTTCGAGCCCCGCGTCGGGCTCTGTGCTGACCGCTCGGAGCCTGGAGCCCGCTGCGGATTCTGTGTGTCCCCCGCCCCTCCCCCTCTCAGCGCTCTGTTTCTCTCTGTCTCAAACATTACTATAAACGGTAAAAAAAATTAAAAAGTCCTAAAAAGTTAAAATTAAAAATCGTGCCTGCGAGTTGCTCTACCTTGTTTAGGGACCTCGTTTAGTGGGGTCACTTGCAAGTATTTTTCCTACCGGCTGTACTTCCCTCCTTGTCGCCTGTTCCATACACCCGTGCGTATGGAGCCCCAAAGCATAGAAGCCGGGGCTCCCGGGCTTGTTTGCCAGGGAAGGGGTGGCCCACGGGCCAGCGTCCCCCTCCCGCCCCCGGGGGGGCTCCACATGTCGCGTCGTCCGTCCCGCGCCGCGGGAGGCTCTGATGGTTTGTTCGTCTTCCTCAGGAGCAGGAGCAGCTCTACCTGTGCTCAGGCGTGGTATCGTCTGCCACCTTCGAGCAGCCGAGTCGGCAGGTGAAGCTGTGGGTAAAGATGGTGACCCCGCTGATCAAGAACTTCTTCTGAGGACGGACAGGTGCTGCCCGGCGAGGCCACGGGGGTGGGGGGCTGGTGGCTTCCGCCTCGGGCTGGGGGGGGGGGGGGTCCCCGGGACCCCCCGCGGGGGGGGCCCGAGGGCTCCGTCTCTCGGGTCACCATGGTCGCCATCCAGGTTTTTGAGGCCCGGACGTAGGTGAGGCGGCCTGGGCGGCACGGAGCGGGGCCCGGGCGGCGGCAGCGGGAGGGGCGCTCGGAGACCGGACACGCCGTGCCCACTCAGGAGGAGCCTGCCACTAGGGATCTAGGGACGGAGGCTGCCGCTTGGCGCCCGGAGCCGTGGGCTGTGTCCTCAGGCGGCCGCGAGCGGGGCTGCGGGGAGGCCGGGGGGGGGGGGGGGCCGGGGGGGGGGCGGGGGCGGGGGGGGGGGGGGGGGGGCTCTCCCGAGGGAGCCTGCCCTCGCCCCCAGACGCCCCGGATGGGACCGGCCCCGGGTGTGGGGGTGCAGGGAAGGGGGAGTGGGGCTCGGGCGGCAGCGGCTCCCTTGGGTGCTGGAGCCACATTTCTGCCATTAAGACCACCTCGCATTTAACTTCATCATTCCGTTTTTCCTCTATCTTAATTACTTTTAATTTTATTCACATAATACACAGATTTAGAAAGCACGGCTAGAAAACTGACAGACTGCAGCTGTTTCCTGCCCTCTTGCGCTCCCCCTCCCCCTCCCCCGCAGCCACTTTTAACTCTTTTATCTGGTTTTGTTTTTTGATATTTACGTACTGGCCCATGTTCCTAAAGAATGCGCGTATATTGCCATTCCCTTCCTCCTAGATGTTGTGTCTCTTATTAAAAAAAACAACCCCCCCCCCCCCCCCCCACCCGACACCAGTCTGGCACCTGAGACATTAGCTGGAATCCCTTAGTGTCATCAGATACCCTGAAGGTGTTCACAGTTGCAGTCGTCTTAGAAGTATTTTTATTTCATTAAGGTTTTTCCATGTGTTTGAAGTTCCGGTTAAGGTCCACACTTGTGCGGTGACCGTCAGCCAAGCCTCCTTTCATCTGTGGGTTCCCCTCAGGTTTTTCTCTTTGCAAATGAATGAACCCCCTTTTTATTGGATCTGCTCTAAACACCTCACAGCGGGGCATCTTTGAAACTCACGTCCTGTTGCGTAGATTTGTCAAAGGCCAAGGTCCCGCCCCCGCCCCCGCCCCCACTTGTCTTCAGGAGCAGATTGCAAAACCTTGCTGCCCAATCGCTTCATCTCCAGGTGCTTGAACCTTTTGCACAGAGAGGCCTTCCTGAGAGAAGGCCTTTCAGCTCCAGGGTCTGGCGGCCCATCCTCTGTGGGGGGACAGATTGCTTTCCACCGCTGCGTGTTGCCCCAGAAGCACCTTTATGTGTCTCCTTTGCTGGGGCTGGCGGTCACCTTCGTGGGTTCTGGAAGGCCGGCCTCATCTACACTCTGGCTGTGTGCACGGGGCGCTCTGGCGCCTCGTCTTAGACCGAGAGCATCTGCAGCCCTTCTCCCCTCCCCTCTCCCCCTCCCCAGGGCGGGCAGACGTGCAGGCTTCAGTGGGTGGGAGTCGTGTTTGGGAATCGGGTCGGGGCCGTGGCTCTGCTGCTTTGGGGCGGGGGCACATCAGTTAACACTGTTTGCCTTCATACTAGTTATTAAATTGTCCTGTGGGACAATTAGACTAGAGAAGCCAAAAGAATGTGCCAGGGCGCTGGGTTTCTGTTTGGAGAGAGGCTTTCGGTAAACAGCGTTCACATTCCTGCAGATTCTGTGGGACCAGAGTAAACATTGTGCCACAGCCTGGCTTGAGCAATCGAGCCTGTGCCCTCCACACTCAGCTGCTCCCTTTGTCTCTGTTAATTCCCTGAAGACGGCTCTGGGCCCCCCCAGCCCTGCACTCTCCGCCAGCCCCTCCGGTCCCCTAGGAGGTGGGGGCTTGGTGCAGAGGGGGGCGCTGCAGGCTGGCACCTTCAGACGCAGGGCGGGCTTCTAGCCTGTCCCCCCCCACCCCGGCACCAGATTGCAACCCAAAGGTGAATCATCTCTTGGAAAGTTGGGAGATAATTTTGTTGGCTACCCACAATATGTGTGGAATAAATTGCTGTTTTATTTCAGGCTCTAAAGGCAAATTGGAAAACCTTCCCATTTGGGGATTATTACCGGGGATTAAAAATGAGTTGCCTGGTGGCCACTAGTTTTCTCTCTAGTCTGAGAAGTGGCCGGCTTTCTGGCCCTCCGGCGCCCCCTCTGGTTCCCTGGCCCTCTGTCTCCGACACGAAGGGCAGCAGCGACCCCTCCTGGTCAGCAGAGTGGCTGCCCGGCAGCCTGGTCCGGTGGCCCAGAGTCCTGCCTGCCTTGAGGGGCGGCCCCAAAGGGGTTGGATCCTCAGTCCCCGCGGGAGGATTTGATGGGCAGTTTTCCCTCTTCTGTGAGCTCCCGGGCCCTGGGGGCCGTTGTGAATTGTCGCCCTCTGAGTTAGGTCTTCTGGGGGTCTCCGCTCCTGTGGCTCTGGTGAGAATGCTTGGAAAAAAGTTTCCACGAAACTTCAGGATCAGATGGGACCTGGCCTAAAGCCAGATACTCCCAGAGGGCTCCCTTTGCTCCGCATTTGAGCCTGAGCGCTGGCCTGTGGGCTTCCCCGGAGACCATCTTCTCTGGGGTCTGCGGGCCCGCCTGGCTGCCTTCCCCGTGGCCCCGGTTTTCTGGCTCCTCACTCCGTCCTGTCTGTGCCGCTACCCCAGCCAGCCCCAAAGGGCAGCCCGCTCACATAGCTGGAACAGCCACGGAAAGTCCGGGCCTGTGGTGTCAGCTGGGTCGTTCCAGCCCGGCCACCCCCGCCGTGTGCAGCAGGCTGTGTGCCTGGGGGGACGGTTCTTAGTCCTGTCTCCCTGGACAAGTTCAAAGGCCTGAAACACAGGCTGAGGGCTTGTCTTAAGGGGCGGGGATATCGGCCTTCCCGCGTCCCCTGCCGTGAGCGTCCCCTGGATCGCGGTTCACCGCGGGGGTGGGGGGGGGGCCTCACTTGTCTGGAAGCCAGGATTCCCCGGCCCCGGCTCGCAGTTAGGCGGTGGAGGCCGAATCCCCCCCGGGGAGGAGGGGACCCCAGGGCAGGAGGAAAGGAAGTGCCGAGTCCGCCAAGAAGGGACCCGTGGACTCCGCTATTGTGGAAATGACACGTGAGTGACTTCTGAGGACTCGGCCCTCCGAGGGGGAGCCCGGCGTCCGTGTTTGGTATGTTCTGTTCCCACGGTTTAGAAAGCGGGCAGGTGTAGCTCCGCCTGAGGGAGAAGTGGCCTCTGGAGTGGCAGGTCTCCAGACTCCGGCGACGGGAGGGGCTTTGTCATAACCCGGAGAGGTTCCGTGTCTCCGGGAGAAGGGGACTGTGTGGAGGTGGCAGCTCCTGGGAGGGAACACCCTGTCCCCTCACTGGCGGGTGGTGTGCGTGTAGCCTCAGGCCAGAGGGCGTGACCGCCGCCCCCAAGGCCTGTGTGCCGCTTGTGGGAGAAGACGGCCCTCCGGCAGGTCGGGATCTGGGGGTTGGGGCCTCACCCCCAAGCCCGTGCCAGGCCCCTGGTGGCTGCCCGGTGCTGAGCTGCAGGCCGGCCCCCGTGAATCAGACAAGCACAGCTAAGTGACTTTGCTGTTTTAATCCAGCCCGCGCCCCACTCTTCCACACTGCCCCCTCCCTCTGGCTGGGCCACGTTTCCGTGGTTCTAAAGTGCCTGGGTTAGTTAGAACAAAAAGCAACCTGCAGTTTCGATAAAAATCAGTGGCCGTTGCAAGATTGAGCCTCTGTTGTCCGTTTGAAGTCGGGGTTCGGATCTGGCCCCGGGGAAGCAGGGGGCCTGCCCCAGGCCCCGGGCAGCCGGCCAGCCAGCCAGCCAGCCTGCCTAGACCTGTAAGAGCAGGGCCACGGCCGCCAGGATCCACTTGGCCGCCTTCTCTTTGGTTTTGAGGTTAAAGGTCCACACGTAGGTGGGGCCGCGGATGCGTGTTTTGTACACAGGACACTCATACGTGTTCTTGGTCTCCATGCGGTCCACAGGAATGGCCTTGATGAAGACGACGGGCATGGCTGGCGTCAGCTCCTTCAGCCTTGCTTCGGCGATGGCTCCGGTCTGGGTGTCCCAGCGAGCTCCTGCAGGACAGCGCAGCGAGGTCAGGGGGGCCCGTGGGGTCGTGCCCGGGCGCCGTGTGGTGTGCTGGCCGGGGGCCGGCGGGGTGCCGGGGCTGGACTGGCACAGCGGCGGCTGGAAGCGGAGCCGTGAGCGGAGGCCCGGGACGGGATGCGGTACACGCGGTGCCCCCGGGACCCCGCCACGTGCCTCTGACGGACAGCTCAACCTAAAGCTCTCGGGGCCACCCGTTTACATTTGTGCTGTTTCCAGAACCTACGCGTCGGCCTTCTTAATTTCGGTGGCAGGAAATCGTACCTCCAGCTGAATGTTACGGGAGATTAACGTTCCCCGATGCCCTTCATGTGTAGCGTCTAGCCTACGTGTGCACGCACAGTGCACGTGATTACATGCATGTGCACACGGAACTTTCATTTGCCTTTAACCAGACTGCTCTGTTTCTACTCACCCTGTTAATGGTGTTTGTATTTCTTGTCTGTAATTCCAAAATAAACACGTAGAGCGACTCTTGCTGTGCTTGTCTCTGATATGGGGACCGGGGAGCCCCGAGCCCTTGCTGGCCAAGCCCTGCACCCCCTAGGTGAGGGGGCGACGTGAGTCGCTGCGTGGGCCGGAGGTCTGCGGTGCGGTAGCTGCCACTCAGCTCCACGGGTCTGAGGGACGGGGCTGCCCGGAGGCCTCAGCGGGTGCAGGACGGGGTGGCTGGCGCCCCCGGACATCTGGCTGCCCCCGGGGCTGCCTGCTTCTCGCTGTCCTGTGGGGGCCACGCCCCACACTGCCTTGAAACAGGTGCTCACGCAGCTTTTGGCAAAGCGGAACCGGGCTCCAGACCGTCGTCTGAGCGTGCCGTCAGAGCCGTGCCACCAACCCCGGCCGGCGCCGGGCCTCGGGCCCACCCACCCCTCCAGCCACCGCCTCTCCTCCAGCCCAGCAGGAGCGGCATCCCCGTTACCTTCCATGAAGAGCCCGTACACGTAAGCGCCCTCTCGGGGCGGGGCCGTCATGTCCTCCCGGTTCTTCTTGGTCACTTCCACGGACAGACACATCTTGTCCAGGGGCCACTCGTTCTTCCTGGCCATGGACTGCATGATGGCCGTGAGGAAGGACTGTGGGTTGAAGAAGCCGGCCAGCCACACGGTGGTGGGCAGGGCGAAGTCCGTCGTCCAGGCCTCGAGCTCCTGGTGGGAGTACGCCATCGGGGTGACTCCCGGACCTTCCCGAGCCACGCAGATGGGTCAGCGAGGCCCGGCCTCCTTCCTGTGCCACAGCGGTACCCGCCGACTCCGGTTAAAATGGAACGGGAAGAGGGGCGTGGGGGGGGGGGGTGCTCAACCTTTGAGGACAACTTGGGGGCCCGAAGGAGGCTTTGATGAGCCGGCTCCCCGACGGGTTCCCCCTGGGTCTTTGGGCTGTGGCGGAGAGGGCTGTGTCGGTCTATGGAAGCTGCCCCCGCCTCGGACCCGCTGTTTCCTCCCTGCTGCAGGAAGCGCCTGCACTGTCAGGCGTCTGTGTGGCGTGGGCCGGGCCCTTCCAGCCCTGCTGTGACACAGGCCAGGCCGGCGGGGGCCTCTGGCGGGGCCCACGGCCGCCCCTTCCCACCCCTCTCTCAGCCACAGTCCCGGAGGCCTGGGGTTGGGCGGGCCGGGCCTGCTGTGACTCGCAGAGACGGTCCTTACCCTGATTCGGAGTAGCAGGTCGGCAAACCAGGCCGCCAGGCCCATCATGGAGGGGTAGGCCCGGGCCACCCACGTGTCGGGCACAGTGTCATAGAACAGAGCCACGGACAGGTCCTCCATGTCGGTCGTGATGGTCAGCTCCCCCTAAGGGACAAACGGACAGGGCGCTGGTAGGCACGCAGACCAGGCCGGTCACACACCTTGTCTCCCCCGCCCCCCCCCCCCCCCCGACCACCCCCCCCTACCGCCGTACCAGGGGCCCTCGAGAGAAAGCAGTTTGGCACGGAGCCCCGGTGTGCGCCACCCTGGCCTGGCAGGCCTGCAACTCAGGACCAGGGAACCAAGAGGAGGCCGTACTTCGCTAGCGCCCAGGGCCGGTCCCCGCCCCCGCCCCCGCGTCCCGCAGCCGCCTCGCGAGGTGAGTCAGCTTGCGGCACCAGCCTGCCTCCGAAGTCGCGTCCCTGGGTCCCGGCTGACCCGTGTGTTTTACCTTTAGCCCCAGGTTCAATTCCTTCAGTGAGCGGCGCATCTCGTTGGTAAGGATGTTCATCCTCTCGCACTCCTGGAAGGCGACCACCACGTACGGGGTCTTCTCGGCTGACTTCGCCATGATCTCGGCCATGTTGAACGTCTCCGGGACCTTCTCCAGGATCTCCTCCAGCACGGCCTTCACCTAGAGGTCAGTCCCCGACAAGCCCCGTCACTGCACTCACCTGCCGGCCCATCCCCGGCGTCCAGGTCGGGGAGCCTGCGTTGCACGCACACGGCTAGGACCCCTGGAGCAAAGGGCGCTGGGGAGGGGGGTGTGTGTCTGAACAGCAGGGTCACAGAGGTGCAGCCACACATCTGACGAGAAGAGGGGATGTTGGCCGACAGACTTTGACTGTTTGGGTCCCATCGTCAACACCATGGGACTCTGGCCACGGGGGCAGCAGACCACCCTAGCCTGGTGCCTTCAGACATTCCCGAATGTCAGGTCATCTGACCGTGTCTGCCGTGTAGGCGGTCTCTGGGGACCGCGTGGTCACACCCTGTCCAGGAGTGGCCCGCACGGGGTCACATACCCCACTGCGGTTGGGAGATGTGTGGTGTCAGTCATCACACCAAGAAAAGGGTCCTGAGGCCTCACAGCATCGAGGGTCTTGCGATCCAGAATTCGGTCTATTTACTGGGAAGCCCCCTACTTAGCTGCCCGTTACTAGAACCTGTCCAGGATTTCCTAAGCAGCGTAAACGTGCCGATTGCACACGAGAAGGCAAGGGGGAGTGCAGGGAGAGGTCTTACTTTGTCTGGGTTGCGTTACTGGGGCGAGCCCACCGTGGTCTTCTGAGCTCATGGGGAGGGACTGTTAGGCGTCCAGACTGGTGAGCTCCCCCCTCGCCGCTCATGGGCCAGTTCAGCCACGTTAGAGGATGAGGGGGGGAGGCCGCCCAGGGACTGGCCCCACTGGGGCCTGTCAGCCGGCTCGCAGCCCCAGCCCGCTTTCTGGGGACGCACTTTCTGACCCCAGATTTTGGGCCCCGCCCCTTCTCTGCCGCTGGGCGCCGTGTTGAGACTCCTGCCTTCTCCTCCCGAGATACTCCGGTGCCTGCTCCTGAGTCGGTCTCTTTGGGCTGCATTTCCAGGACCGTGCGGAACAGTTTCTCTGAGGTGACTGTCAGAAAGCCGATCTCTGCATTGGGGTGCAGGCCGTACAGGTAGGGACTCTCGGGGGGCAGGTTCTCATTGATGTACTCGTGGTAACCCTGCAGAGGGGTGGTCGGTGAACAGGGCTGCCAAGGAACCTGTGTCCGCCGTTGACGAAGCATTTCTGACCAGAATGTTCCGCCCACGCCTTGCCCTCTGTACCAACCCCACTGGTTCTCTAACACCCCCACCCCAGCCGCATGAACAAAGCCTCCACGCCCCCTCCCCAGAGGCTGTGTTTCAAGCCGTCCCGGCCTTCTTGCTCAATCACTGATACTCTGTGACGCCAGGCTGGCCCCCCGGAGCCGGCCAGGACAGCATTGCCCTTTGCTGCTGTTGCGTCACAGGGTGAGCTTGTGTCCCCGAGAGAGGGCCCCCCTCACCTTGTAGTCCAGGTTGGGGGGGATCTGAAAGCCCGGGGCCAGCAGGGTCTCGCCCTCCAGCATCTCTGCCCGGACGTACTCCGCCAGGTACGTCCTGCAGAGCCGGCGGTCCCAGTCGTCCGTGATGTGGCCGCCGTACATGATTTCTCCAAACAAGTAGCGTAGGTCGTCCCAGGGCACCTTAGGAAGGACGGAGGCGGTGAGGAGAAGTACCCCCTGCCCCGTTGGGGTTGGTAAGAACCGACGGTCGGCCATCAGTGTGAGGTGAGGGCCAGCTCCTCCTGTCACCCCGTCGCCGCCCTGTCCGCTGCTCCGCAGGGTTACCAGGCCTCCCCTCCCCCCCCCCCCCCCCCCCCCCCCCCGGCGGTGTCTCACCCGGAGGCCCGCCCCTCCTTGGCGGGATCCCGCCTTCTCTGGCAAGGGCTGCCCAGCAGCTCCCCTCCGCCCACAGCCTGGCCTCTGTGTCCCAGGACGTCCCGCTCCGAGGCCTGCCCTGCAGCCCCAACTTGTGCCCTCGCTCGGGCCACCCTTGTGACCCCCTGCTGGGAAACGTGCAGCCACCCGTGACTCCTGACCAGAGCGGTTTAATTCTGTGCTGACTGGGGGTGTGGACGCTCGGGTGCCGTTTCTGTTGGCCAGTCGGTCTGTGCAGTGTGTCCGTCCAGTGGGTCTTTCTTGCCGTCCCGCTGGGCTTGCCTGGCGCCGAGTTTCCCGGCTCGTCACCCCTCGTGCTGCGTGTGCCCCGCGGGGCTTTGCAGCACCGGGAGCTTCAGCAGGGGAGCTCACCTGCCCAACCTGGGGCGTCTGACCTTATGCTCAGCCCGGAACGCTCCTTTCCACCAGCACTCACCAAGGCGACGCCCGACTTCCGAAGCCAGCTCAAATGCCGCCTCCTCCGGGAAGCCAGCAGGTGAGCTCCGGCTTCCAGGTGCCAGCACATCGCTGTTCCTTGCACACACAGCGCCGCCCGAGGGGGATCCTTGTAGCCCAGGTTAGGGGGGATCTGAAAGCCCGGGGCCAGGCACGGGAGCCCCAGATGGCAGCCACACGCAAAGTTTCAGATTTGCCAGCGCCCACGTAAGAGGCCTGTTCCAGCAGCAGTAACCGGCATGGGGACGATGAATTAATGAGGTGTTTTCTGTTCTCTCACCTGCCCCAAGAGTACTCAGTACAGCTCACATCCCACCCGCAGTTTGGACTGGCGGTCGGTCCGTGGCTGCCTCCTGCCACGGTTAAGAGCTTGCTGATTGAACGGTTGATGGATTTGGTCTCCTTTTACTCAAAATATTCACATGCTCTAAATTGTCATTTTGTGCCTGAAAATTTGTGCTCTGCCCGGTTATCTTGGGAATGTGCTGAGCTGCGTATTTCTGCGTTTTGCCTGTTTGCTTTGGGGACAGTCTGTTTGTTCTGGGAGGCCCCTGACCCCACGAGCTGCCTCCTGTATGTCCCCGTGGGGTGGGGGCCGTGGGACCAATAAGCAGGGACGGTGCCGGTGGGAGTCCTGGAGTGCACGTCAGAGACGGTGCCCGGCCTCTCCCGAGCGACTGCTCGGAGTCGGGGGCGGGGGGATATACAAGCGTGGGACGTGGACATCATCACAGGTGTTACCTAACGACAGAGGAGGGGTCCCGCCACCCCCAGCCTGGTGCACTTGGCTCGGCGGGATGCGCATTCCTGTGTCCTTCACTGCTGTCCGCTGGGCACGCGTCCTCGAGCAGTTTCCTACCCACCTTGGCTTCTGTACGTGCGTACGATGGGGCGAAGAGTCTGAATAAACGTCTTTAAAAAACTCGAGCGAGACTGTCCCTCCCACGCGCATCTCCCCAGGAGACTTCTCTAATCGAAGTGCAGAGATGGTGGTGACTTTTCGTCGTGGCTGTTCCCAGCGTGTGCTTGTTCACGAGTGCTGGAAGGCGGCTGCCAGCGTTCAGCTCTGACTCTAGCCTTCCCAAACTACGGGTGGAGAGGGCCTCGCCCTCCCCCTGGAGAGCCGACTGCTGGCCCCTCCTGCCTCCCGGGTGGGCGGCCCAAGATGTGCCCTTAAGCCAGCCGGGGGCTCTTCCCTTGCTTAACCCCTAAAGCTTGAGGCCGGGTGCCTGGTCAGGGGCAGAGCCGGGCTTCACTTGCGACCTTGTCCCCAGGGCTTTGGGAGGGGTGCTGCCTGGTCCCGCCATCTGGCCCCCCACCCCCCCCGCTGCTGCCCACCCCTGGGCCATGCCTCAGTCCTGTCTCTGCTGATTCGGGGGAGCCAAGGCGTATGGGGTACGCAGGCGTCTGCCTCTCCTGGGGGTCACAGCACTCCCGTGTCAGCGCCAGGCTCTCTGAGCCAGACTCCGAGAGGGACCGGGAATGGGGGGCGGCCGGCCACTCCCGGTCCTCCGAGGCCCCTTGCAGATCACTGCACACATTTACTTCCGTTTTCAGGAGAACAAAAGCAGCGCTCTTGTTATCCAGGGGGATTTTTCTGGCTCTCCCTTTAAACCTGGGTTCTGTCTCCAGACACTGTACCCCGGGGAGGTCCCTCATCCACTCTTCCCGCCCAGGGATTTCTGGGCAGGTCCCCAAAAATACCTGTCCCCGTGCAGTGTGCTAACAAGTGGGAAAATTGCCCGACAGCTGACAGGTGCTGCAGGGGTGGTGGCCAGGGCCTGGGTAACAACCGTCCTATCAGCCCGGTGGGGTCACGGGGCAGGTTTTCTTTGACTAATGAGCTCTACGTGATGCGTCCTGAGCATGAGGCGGGAAGGGTGGGAGGGCAGAGAAACCCGCTGGGCACCAGGCTCGCCCTTACCTTGGTGTTGGCCTCGAGGTAGTTGTACAGCACGTTGATGGAGATGGTGAGGTCCCCATTGTTGAAGGGGTACGACCTGTTCCAGCCCTGGGCCCCGAACTTGCGCCTCTCGGCCACCACGGCGTGGAAATAGCACAGGGCGAATAGGATGCACTTGAACTCGATCTCCTTGGTGCACATCTCCAGGGTGTCCTGCGGGGGGGGGGGGGGGGGGGGGGGGGGGGGGGCACAGGCGCCCCGGCTGGGACCCGAGTCCTGCCTCTGCCAGCAGCTTGCTGGGGGCGGGAGGGGCAGGGCGGGCGGGGACCGGCCACCTGAGGCCCCGGTCCACGAGGGCTGGAGGGGAGCATGATTTCTTGTGCTTCTGTGGTTCAGAAATGCAGTTCTATCACCTAAGTATTGATTTTAAGTCGGATTAAACTGCTTCCTAAATAAAACATTCCCAAACTCAGGACATTTCTGGATTCCTTTAATGAGAGGGACCGTCCTCGGAGGCGGCCAGCGCTCCCCCTCGTGTGCATGTGAACACTAGCCCAGACTCTCCAGGAACAGGGGCTCGCTGTGCGTTCTCGGCACAATGTGCTCCACAACGAGATCTCTGTAGGTGTTATCAGACGGTGTGGGGTGTCTTGTCTTCCTTAAAAAAGGTTTCAGACCCCACTGGGGAGATCGAGTGTGCGCACCCAGAAAGTTCTGGTGCGGAACAGAAGATCAGGGGATATGCTAGGGGCTTGTGGAAGGGGTCCGGTCGTGCAGGGACTCTTGAGGAGGGAGGAGCCCCACCGAAGCAGGTGGAGGCCCCGTGGGGATGGGACGTGGGGGGTGGGGGGGCAGGGAGTGAGCAGCCCGGCAGCCAGAGCCAGTGAGGGCCCGGCCGTTCTCTTCTGCTGCCTCTCGAGCCAGAGGAGGGCCCGGGGGTGGGGGGGGGGCACGGCAGCCTCGAGCAAACCGCCAGGAGCAGGGCCCCTTCCTGAGGTGACCCACACTGCATTTACCTGCACTGACTCGCAGGTCGCAAAAGCGGTTACAAATACGCATTTCTGGTTTTTACAGCCGTAATTTGAACGCATCGCCCATTCGACTCAGTTTTGCACGAACATGTTGATTTTGTGGTGCAAGGTGCGGGTGTGCGCTGTGGCATGGCGTGCTGCACCGAGGACCTGTGCGGAGGCGTCCCCACAGTTCCCCCCACAGTGGGGGCCAGGGGCCGGGGCTGCATGGGGGCCGGGGCCGCACCAGAGGGAAGCGCCTCACCTGAGTGAAGAGGTCCAGAGCCTTGTGCAGATTGGCGTGCATGCCCGTGGGCGGCTCGTTGGTGATCTTGATGGCGTTCTCCAAGATGCCCTGGGGGATGATGTGGGACTCGGGGCTGGGGGCGGGCTCGGCGCTGATGAACACGCGGTAGTCCTCGTGGCTGCCCGTGCTGTATCGCTCCACCTTCTTGTCCAGTGTGCTCAGCCACCGCGCCACGAGGTGGATGTTCTGCGGCCGAGACTGGGGCTCAGCGCCCACGCGCCCCTCTCCGCCGCGACCGCGTTCCCTGGCAGGGGGTGGTGCCCGCCGTCCACCCTTCCCCTGGGCGCGCTGGGGAATGTCCGCTACACGGCTGAGGCCTGGGAGTCCGTTCTGGTGCTCCGTTAATTCAAGACCCCCAGCCCCACGGTGAGTCCTTCCCGGCCGCCCCCACCCCCCCACCCCCGCCGGCACAAGGCCGGACGCTACGGTCCCCACCCCTCCCCTGAGAGGTTCGGGTAAAAAGGAATGGCCCGAAGCTGGGGTCTCCACGTGGGACCAGGCTGGCCCTGCAGACTGAGGTCAGCACACGCTGGGGTCTGTGGGAGCTGGGCAGGCCTAGACGTGCTGGTTGAGGTGCAGGAGAGGGGGTGGAGAGGCTGCTGGGCCCAGCCGGGTTTACCCACAGTGTGGACAGAGTGCCCCCCGGCCACTATCGCTTCCCCCAAATGAGGAGGAGGAGGGGTGCTGTTGGCCACTCGGGTGTTTTGTGAACAGCGTCTCTTTAGGGGTCCTCGGGCCCAACCCCAGCGTCCTGGGAGCCGCCTGCCCCCTCCCACGGTTGTGGGCACGAACCCCATGACCGGCTTTCTTTCGAGGCTTCGGGCCTGTCCCCGCGGCCGCCTCAGGGTGGGGAGCCCCTGCACCAGAGGGGCGCCTCCGTACCTGCAGAATGACCCAGTGTCCCATCTCTGCCGCCATATCCAGAGCATTCTCGGCCACCACCTCTTGTCCCTGCCCCAGGGACACGTTGTGCAGTTTCCCGTTGTCTATGGTGAATCCCAGTTTCTTCCCTAAAGGAGAGGAAATGCATGGGGGGCCTCTGACGAAGGTTGAGGCTCTGCGACCCAGCTGAGAATTCCACACGCTTCCTGCTCGGTTTCGTGTTGTGGTAAAACACACAGAACGTCAAATTTACCCGTTTAAGAACCACCTTAAAGCGTACAGTCTGGTGACATTTAATAGTCACGATGTTGTGCAACCATCCATCCGGTTCCAGGACGTTTTCATCACCCCGAATGATGCCCCGCCCCTCCCCTTCCTCTCCCTCCACCGCTCCCCGCTCCCCCCGCCGCTGCCACATCAGCGGTCTGTCGCTACGGATTTACCTATCCCGGATGTTTCAGATAACCAGAACCACATAAATGGGGCCTCTGTGTCTGGCCTGGATTCCAACCCGTGCAGTGTTTTCTAGCTCCTTGCGGGTTGCGCGTGTTGGCACTTTATTGCTTTTTGCGGCTGAGCGCCAGCCCGCTGAATGGATTTACCACGTTGGGATTAACCATTCAGTAGTTGAGGGACGCTGGGTTGTATCTGCCTTTTGGCTGAGCCAACAGCCCTACGGAGTACCTGCTCGGACACCTGTTTTCACGCTCGGGGCGCGTCCCGGCCGTGGAATCCCTGGGTCACGTGGCGATTGCGCGTACAACCGCTGAGGAAGCATCGGCCCGCGCTCCACGGCGGCTGAGCCTTCTCACGGCCCGCCAGCCACGCCGAGGGCTCCTGTTTCTCTGTGTCCCTCTGATGCCCATCACTTTCTGGGTCTTTGACAGAAGCTATGAGACCTCACCGCGGTTTTGATGGGCATTTGCTGACAACCAATGAGGTGGCCGCCCCCTTCTGTGACACCCCCCCCCCCCCGCCCCCAGCCGGCCACACTCACCCAGGGCTTCCACATCTTTCAGGGGGTCGACGCCTGGGGAAAGGATGAAGAATATCGGCGTGGAGGGGCTGCTCTCCTCGTAGGACTTGGAAAACTCAACGCTCCGGCCCTCCACAAATTTGCTGCCCATCTTCTCTTCCACGAAGTTCCTGAGGGAGACTCACTGGTCAGCCCCGAAGGCAGAGGGGGACAGGGTGGGCTGTGACCCCAGGGGGAAGGGCCATTTCTTAGTAGGCTTTCTAAGGCAGAGGATGTCCCCGGCCGGAAGGCAGTCCTTGCGGGGGCTTTCCTCATTGCAGGGAGAGGGTGTGGAGGGGGAGCAGGTGCTGGCACCCCCTGTCTCTGCCCGGCCCTGCAGGGCACACTTCCCTGGAGGGGCCTGCATGCGAGCAGGTGAGGCCGTGTCACACGGCCCATTTTCAGAGGCTCCCAGGTCACCTGGGGGTGGGGTGGGGACACACGCCCCAGTGGGGCCACAACCCAGGACATCGCAGGTGAGCACGCCCCGGTGCCAGGAGGCCCCTGGGTCCTTAGAGCCCTCTGTGCCCCCAAGGAAGGGGTCGGGTCAAGTTCTCTGCTCCAGCAAGGGCGGCAAGAAGGAGAACACAGATGGGGCTCTGCGTCCTGGCGGTCCCCCGACCAGGGGTTGAGGAGGAAGGATGTTCACATCGTAGCCATTTTGGTGAACTTCAAGGACCACAAAACATGGTTCATCAGAAAATCACAGGGGAAAAAAAAAAAAAAAAAAAAAGGAATGTACATCAGTACCTCTCTTCACAAAAGCACTTCTTTGTTCCAAGTCCCAAACTGTCTTTCTTGACCCTCAGAAGTCTGGGGTCCATCGAGGCCCCTCTCGTGGGAGATCTAGTGTTCTTTGGGGTGACCTTTGGATCTCGCTCTGCCCCTCTCCCTGCATCACCGACGGCTGAGCTTACTGTATTCTCAATGAGTCACAGGAGCTAAAATGCTAGGATTCAGTGTCTTTAGAAGAAGCAAGTCAGTCCGAAAGAACAGTGGGAGAGGAGGTGCTCGCTCTCAAGCAGCCGGCCATCTGGATGCTCTGTCCTCATCTTGGAGGACCGTCAGGTGGCCTCTTGGAGGCCACCCCACACCCTCCGACTCCTTCCCTCTGACTCCGTGGGGAACCTCGGAGGCTCAGGACTTTCCAGGGACACTTTTACAGTGTTCACCCCCTGCTCTGGCCTTCGCTGGCTTCTGTGCAGTTTCCCAAACTGACGCTGGCTCCTGGCCAGGAGGGGCGGGGGGGGGGGGGGGGGGCACGCCTTCCGAAGGCGTCCGGTTGTCCTCGATTCCGGCCTTTTGATCTGGCTGGGAATGTGGATGCTAGGATCCTTGTCCAGGAAGGACTTCTGGAACGTAGGCAGGAATGTCACTAAATCACGGTTACTAATGATGTGGCCAGGCCACGTGGTCATTCTCTGCTGGTGAATTAACGATGAACGGCGCACACTGGTTCCTGATGGGCTCCGCCACTCTGGGCGCCGAGTCCTTGGCAGAGGATTGCGGGAGCCCGCTCCCAGCCGCGACAGCCACAGTGGAGAAGCCACATCACAGAATCTGCTGCAAACCAGGGCCTTTGTTGGGAGCGATGTTTGCCGGCACCCCCACCCCCAGGTGCCGCCCTCTCTGGGCCAGTGAGCCTCGGGCCACGGGGGGGCCCCCCCCCCCGAGTGATCTCATGCTTTGAATGGTGCCTGGCACACAGTATGCCCTCGATGAGTGCTGCTGTTTTTCGCTGTGGATTTGAATTCCCTTGCTTTTAAGCTGCACTGCTTCTCTAGACCCAGGGACACTGCAGAAACGTCACAGCGGGATTTGGGTTCACCTGGTGTTTGGGGCCGCCCAGGCCCCTGCAAGGTGCAGACGCTCATGGGGTCCGAGTTCCTTCCTTCGTGACACCGTATCGTGCCATGTTGGAGAGTGGGCGCAGGTGGTGACTCACCACAGTGCTCTGGAGGCAGCCGGCGGGGACGCCCGAATATGCCCAGCTCCCCCAGGGGGCCGTGTGCCCGCCGTGCTGGCCGGGTGTGCGTCCTTCACCCTGACCTTTCCCAGACTTTGTTCCAACTTCTTCCAGCACGTGACGGGGATTTCTTGTTTCTGTCTGGCCCCTTCCTGCCCTGCCCGTGAGCCCCCAGCAAACAGCAAAACAGAAATGTCTGTGAACAGCCAGTGGCAGAGTCCGGCCGCTGCTTTGGTTGGAGGGGAGTTCTGTTAGGGACGCAGGCACCGTTTGGGGAATCTGGCTGCTTTTGGGCTCTGCTAGGACAAACAAACGGCAAAGACACCATAATGTGTCATGTCGGAGAACAGACACTGAGCTTGGTTCCTTGTCTGCTCTGTCCTCCCTCCTTCTGGTGGCATCTCCGTCCTCCCTGGTCGCCCTGGTGGGCCGGAGGGAAGTCCTCTCCGCTCCAGGGGAGGGTGGATGGGACATCTCAGGAGTCACCCGTGGGGGATCGGTGCAGGTGTTCTGTGACGTTGTGGCTCCTGGAGCCTTTCTGCGAGAGGACAGTCCCAGCAGGGGCGTGAACGGGATGGCTTGCCGAAAGGCCATGGTGATTAGTTTTCCAATCGTGCAGATGTTTCGGGGGCAGAGAAATTATTCACGAAATTGGAACAGTTCTCTCTGCAAAGGAGCCAAAACTGAGGAAAAGATTGAGCTTCAGTTTAGCCAGTGAGGGCATCAAAGTCCTGGGGTGCTGATGGCTGTGCCACTGTTCCCACTGCATCTTAAAAGGACTCTGAGTGGCCCCAGAGCCATTAACGCCCACACTTTGAAGAATCTTGACGGCTCAGGTGGGGTGTCCTGTTTCCTCATCACTTGTGCCTCAGGCTGGCAGGAGGAGGGGGCGGAGCGCCAGTGGGCGGGGTCCCCGTCCCTCCCACCCCCCACAGGGTGGGGCCACAGGCAGCTCCTCCCCCACCCCGGGCGCCACGCCCACCTGACGGCGTAGGTCATGCGGTCCGGCCGCATGCATCTCAGCACGCACAGCTTTTGCAGCGCAGTTTTGTTCTTCCACTCCTTGGGGAAGATCTCCTTCTCCGGGGCTTCTGACTCCACCAGCTTCTTCCACCGCTTGGCGGACCCTTCGATGTCGCCGTCCAGGTTCTTGAACTCATCCATCTCCGACAGGGCCTGGGGGCAGATGGCCTTTCAGCTCCCCGGGGGCTGGCGGAGGGTGGGCCGCCTGGCTCGGCCCTAAAAGGAGCCGCTGGCTCCACTGTGGGCCCCGGATAGAACCACGGAGCGCATGACCTGGGGCCGGCCTCCTCCCCCCAGAGGGCTGTGGGACTGGGGCCGCTCCCACCGCAGGGGAACGGAGACCCCCGGGGCCCCTGAGTGCGTGTGCCCGGAATCGGAGGAGCTTCCTTGGCCCTTTGCACTCAGCCAGAACGGGAGGTAGGGGTTGGTGGTGGAGGGGCCGCCCCGCCCGTGGCTCAGCTTGCGGGGTGCAGGCAGGGCTGTGTGCGGGTCGTAAGGACCGCCGGGTTCAGACAGGAAAGTAGAGTTTCCTGCGAGCCGGCAGGTAGCCCTCTGCACCCCGGCCCCTCCTCCGGGGTCCGCCCCCCGCCCCGTTTCGCTGAATGTCCGCCTTGTAAACGTCCCCAGCCCCCAGCGTGAGCCCCAGGGGCTGGGCGGCAGAGAGGGGACGCAGTGCTGGGGCCCGCAGCCCACCTTGATGCCGCCCCATCCCTGGTGCTGCAGGAAGTCCACCGGCGACAGGACCCCAGCCTTGAAAGGGAACCGCAGGAGGAAATCCAGCTCTGCCGGGTTCAGCTCTTTCTTCATGGACAAGACCTGGGGGGACACGGGGGCTGCTCAGACGTCACCCCACAACAGCAGGGCAGGGCAGCCGCCAGCCCCTGGCAGGAGCACCTGGGACCTCGGTCACAGACGTACAGACAGACCCAGGGCAGGCCGAGGAGCTCACACCCCTGGCCCGTCCTGCCCTCTGGGTCCGGGCAAGACTTTCTTTTCACCTCGACTTGTTGATTTTTTAAATTGTGGTAAAACACACAGGACACAAAATGTACCGCCTTACCCCTATTAAAGCGTAAAATTTTCGTAAAATCGTATCACCTCTATCTAGAAGCAGAGCTTTCTCTTCTTCTCAAAGGGAACCCCTGACCCTGTGCACAGCACACCCCCCCCCCCCCACAGCCGGGGCCACTGGTGACCCCAGGGTCTATGCTCTGTCTGGATCTGCCCGTGCAGTGGAATTCTGCAGATGTGGCCCGCTCCCATCAGCTTCTCTCACTCTGTCTTCCAGGTTCACCCACGTTGTAGCCAAATGATGTTCCGTCGTGTGGAGAGACCACGTGTGGTTTATCCACTCATCCTCTGATGGACGTTTGGGCCACATCCACCTCGTGGCGATTATCAGCAGAGCTGCTGTGTTCGTATACAAGTCAGTTCTTTGGGACACGTACATCTCCGGTACGTATACACGTACGTTTCGGGACGGGGAATTTTCTGGGTCCTAGTCCGTGTCGCCTTGTCACGCGTGCCCACCAGCTCTGTGGGCGCCCAGCAGGCCGGGTCTCGGCCCTTGAGAGGTGGCTCGGCCCACTCTGTCCATCTGGCCGGGGAGGTGGGGCCACGGTCACCGCAGCGCCACAGACGGATGCCCGCGCAGCTCCTCTCTGACGCCACGGAGCAGAGTTTCACCCGAGTCAGACCCTCTCTCTCTTTTTCTTTCTGTCTCTTGGTCAGAAGAGAAACTCCTTTGGAAATTTAGGGCGCGCATCAAGTATCCTGCTGCCCCCTCGGCAGGGAGAAAGTGCACGCCGGGCCTGCCGCTCAGGAACTCATGCAGGTGAAGGAAAACCTCTTCGACCTGGACCCTGACTCGTAGTTTGAGTTTGGAAGGGAAGCAAACTTCCAGAAGCTATCTAGAAATTCGTGTTTTCTGCCACACCCACGAGACCGCGAACCAGAGGGTGGAGGGGCTGTTTGATCGATTTAATGGAACAATCAATTTAATGGCTGTTTGGTCAATTTCAGCGGGCCTGTCTGTATGAACAGGAGAACTATTTATCCGTCAGTATCTTTACTTCCTTAAGAGAGAGCGTTCGGCATCCACGGTGGTTAACCGCCCGCTGGCGCAGGACTGCTCGCTCGGCATTAACGTAAATGCGGTGAGAGTGATGGGTCTTTGTAGAATTCTGTTTAACGGACCTCCCCTCCAGTGGTTGCCACCTTACAACCGTGCCCCGTGTCAATAGAACCCCAAGCAGGTCCCCCAGCATTGTTCGATGACTCCAACGAACGCCATCACCCGGGAATCTGCATTGCGGACCACACTTCGAGAAGGGAGGCCAGACTTGCCTGGAAGGCCACCTGGGCCAGGAAGATGAGTTTGTCCCGTTCGAAGAGCCCGCGGGCCGTGTACATGTAGACAGAGTAGGTGATCTCGTCCGTCAGGTTGATCACTCGCTGCTTGACCTCCTCGGCCGGGGCGGTCTTCTGGATGGCTTTCTCGAACACCATGTTGAAGGCCTGGGGAAGGGGTGCATACAGGCTCATGGGGCTGGAGGCCACCCCATGCTTCCTGTGGGGGCTCCAGTTTATTTCCGCGGCGGGTGGGGGTCTGGGGCACCGGGAGAGGAGCCCCTCCCCGGGGTGCCGGCCTGGAACAGATCCCGTGCCCTGGCTCCCTCTTCCCACCCCTGTCTGCAGCCTGGACCCCGACTGTCCTGACGGCTGGGGGTTCTGTGGACTCCAGGCCCCCCGCCCCGGAGCCTGGCCGCAGCCACACCTTGAGCGAGAACTGATAGATGGGGTTGATCTTGTTGAGGTCGTTGAGGATGAAGTATAGCAGGGACGCCCTCTCTGCGGCTGGCCGGTAGTTCTCTCTGGCCTCGTTGATTTTAGCCTCTGTGATTTTTGCCTCTTGTACCTCAAAAAAAAAATGGGGCTCGAGTGGGACCAGCAGGTGGATAGCGCCAGAGGGCAGTGGGTCTGTCCCCTGCCTGGGGGGACCCTCGGCCGGCAGCTGGCATGCTGCTCCCTGCCTTGGGCCCCGGGGCACGCGTGGGACTGTGGCTTCTCTTTTCAGTGACCGGGAGAGGCGGCCCCCCACGGAGGCGGCCGTGCGCGCTCACCTTCTCCTCGATCTCACTGGCTGTGTGCTTGGTGGTCTCCAGATTCTCCACTAAGGCTGTGTCCCCCAGAAAGTTCCCCGAGGCCGCCGACAGACGGGCCAGCAGGGAATCTTCCAGCTCTTTCAGAACAATCTTGAATTCATTTTGAGACTTGGTGAGGTTGGCCTGCAGGAGGGACAGACCGCGGGGCTGGGGGGCGGGCTCAGGCAGCGGCCGGCGCTGCCCCCACCGCTCAGCTGAGGCCCCAGCACGGACGGGAGAAGCCTGAGCCTGTCCTGGGCAGCTGTGTGTGGCCAGGGAGCAGGGCCTGGGACCGCTCTGAGCCCGCTCTGACCACGCACAGGGGCCGGCCGCAAAGGCCATGCTGGTGGGGCAGCGGTTTGGCGCATGGGGCCGTCTGGGCACCGCTGAGGCTCCTCTGCCGTCAGTGAATTAGTCGTCTGGTCTGGAATTCGGTTTGGGAGGCCGCCGGGGAGGAAGAGCGGCTCGTTCTGGTGCACCTAATGCCATCGGTGCGACAGGCTGGGATGCTTTGGGGCGGCCGCTGCTGGGTCAGGGAACCTCGCTGTGACTGAACAGCCCGCCCCGAGCCACGTGGGGCTGACGTCAGGCCCCGGTACCTTCAGCTGCTCGAGATCCGGGCGCTCCTTGGCCACCACAGCAGCCAGGAGTTGGTCCTCGAGCCCGTCCCTGGTGACCAGGAAGTTGATGAGGGTGCACTGGGCTTGCACCTCGGGCTTGTAGTGCGGGTTGAAGTACTTGGTGTGCAGGATGAGGCGGAACTTGGGGTGATACTCCACCTCCTTGTCGCCGATCTTAATGAACCTGGCCGTTAGGGGAGGCAGGTTAGAGCTGCGGTATCACCCGCAGAGACCACCTCCCATAGCAGCCTGGCGGCCCCCTTGCCCCGGGCCCCACTGCCACCACCAACCCTCCTCGGGTCACCAGGAAAGGGCTGTGTCTCTGCTTGTTCCAGTCTTTCTCTCTGGCCGGTGGTCAGGACCTTCTAGAAGGTGCACCTGCTCTCTCTCCGGCTGGTTTGTGCCGATCTTTATAGCGGGGATCGCGGGGCTTGGTCAACTCTAGCGACACTTTGTACTCACCCGGGAGCTGGCCCAGAACTACTCTCCCTGGGCCCCACCCCAGAGCCACGAACACCAGAAGGACGCTGACGTCCCAATTCAGAACATCATTACGTTCTGGAAGCTCCCCCGGGGGTGGGGGGAGTCTGAGAACAGCCAGGGCCAGAACCTGGTCTGCTGATCCGCTGTGGGGGGACCTCTTCTCTCTGTTCCCCTCCTTTCTGGTTGAGCTCACTGCTTTGGAGGCTTCTAACTTCAACTCTCGGGTATCACCACTCATACCAAGCTCTTTTCAGAGGCTAGGACATCAGCATATTTGTTTGTTACCTCTGTTCTGGGCTTCTGCACGCACTCCTGCATTGAAGGGTGGCCCCTAACACCTTTGACGTTTACATTTTCAAAGTTGACTTAATTAAAATTTTTTTAATGTTTATTTTTGAGAGAGAGAGAGAGAGAAACACCGACTGAGCCACCCAGGCACCCCTAATATTTTTTATATTAGAAAAGTAATACTAGCTCATTGCATCAACCAGTGAATAGAGGAACCGAATGAGGCACAGCCACACTGCGGACGGTTACTCGGCAGTAAGAACGATGAGGTCCTGACACACTACTGAACAGACGAGCCTTAAAGACACAGCTCAGGGAAAGCGGCCAGACCCAAAAGAGCCACGCCACAGGACTCCCTTTATGTGAAATCCACGGAGCTGGAGGGCACAGTGGTGGGCACCAGGGCCTGGCCAGTGGGGGGAATAGGGAGTGACCGCTTCGTGAGTACGGGGTCTCCATCTGGAGGGATGCAAGTGTTCTGGAACCAGACAGGGGTGATGCTTGCAAAACACTGTGAACGCACTCAGTGCCACTGAATCGTTCACTTTAAAATGGCTAATTCGGGGGGCGCCTGGGTGGTTCAGTCAGATAAGCATCCGACTTTGGCTCAGGTCACGATCTCACGGTCCGTGGGTTCGAGCCCCGCGTTGGGCTCTGTGCTGACAGCTCAGAGCCCGGAGCCTGCTTCGGATTCTGTGTCTCCCTCTCCCTCCCTGTTCCTGCCCCACTGGCACTCCATCTCTCTCGCTCTCAAAGATAAAGATTAAAAAAATAAAATAGAGTAAAATAAAATAAAATAAATAAATATAAAATAAAAATAAAATGGCTAATTTTATGCCGGGTAGATTTCACCTGAATTTAAAAAAAAAAAGCTACTGCAGGCTCATGGTTTGTATGATGAGTAAAAATGGAAGAAGCGTGGCCACCGAGGACCGCTGCTGGCAGGGGGTCTCCGGCAGGTGTTGGTGTCCGTGTTCCTGGCCGGGATGCTGTCCTGCACCTGCCAGTCTCTCCCTGGGGACCGGCACTTTGTTGACCCGGCTGCCCACCAGGAAGGCAGGATTCCCCACGCTTTCTCCAGGCAGAGGCCGCACCTGGCCACTGAGGGCGTCGGCACGGATGGAACCCGGAACTCACTTTCCCTTTTTAATGGTATTCCTGCCCAGCAGCGGGTCCAGCACGGGGTCCACGGTTTCGCCAATGTTCTCGATGAGCAAGGTGTGCCCTTCGGAAATGGCCTGCTCGATGATGTCCAGGTAGCTGCGGGACGACACGGGGGGCATTTAATGCGGAGGGCTCAGTGACGGCACCGCTGGGTGCCCCAGGGACAGCTGTCAGAGCAAGAAGGCACCTAAAGACAAGCGGCCGAGGGGCCGGCAGTGCATGCCCTCTGCGACCCGCCTTCCCCGAGGGGCACTCCCCTCCGGGCCTATGGGAGCACAGCTCTGTTCTCACTTCTGTGTGTGGCTCCATGTCCCCAGTGCTCCAGGAAGGCGCAAGGGGTGGCCTTAGTGACCATCTGTAGCAAGGAAGCCAGCCCCGCTAGAGATAACAAATGAGAAAATGACCAGCCGGAAGCCTCTCGGCCAGCACACGGCCGGGCGGGACGCAGCCCGGGCTGGAGCCCAGGCGAACGCTTCCTGCCCGCAGCTGCGGCGGGTACTGGGGGGAAGAGAGGAGAGCCCCGAGTTTGGTTCTTCACGCTCGCCGCTGTTCCCCAAGGCCAAATGTGGGAAAACAAATCCACCTGCAGGCCAGCATCTGTATTTCAAGATCACCCATCCGTTTAACAAGGACGAAACACCCCAGGTGACTTTCCACACACAGGGGCCCAGCGGCCGGTGGCTACGCTTAGAGCCCGCTCCCACCCCCGCCCCTCCGGCTCCTGCCTGCCACTATCGCGCACCTCTTCTGTCCCAGGCGGATGGCTTTCAGTTCGCGGCCGTATTTGTTTTTGATCCACTTGATTCCTTGCAGCTGGGCGTCCACGATGAGGGGCCAGCGCTCTGTGTTGCACAGGATGGTGGCATTCTCAGTGGACATGCGGTCACTGGGGAGACCCTGGTTGTTCCAAGTGGCCACGTCCGCGTCATCGGTCAGTAGGCTCAAGGGGTCCAGACCTTCCGTGATCGGGATGGGGACCTGCCAGGGGGGAGCACTAGTTCTCAGAAGAGGTGATGTGGCCTTACTGCCCCGCGGGAAACGGCTCTCCAAGTGACACGGTAGGTCTGTGGTTAGACCACGGACGAGCCGTGTCGTCTGGAAGACAGCCAAGCGGCTGACAGAGCCCCTGGGAACCCGCCAAGAAGGGCAGCAGCACGCTGGGCCACAATTTGTTTATTTTAGAGCGAGGGCACTGGCAGGTGCACGTGTAAGCCGGCAGGGGCAGAGAGCGAGAGAGAGAGTCCCGGGCAGGCTCCACGCTCGTGGCAGAGCCTGACACGGGGGGCTCAGTCCCACGACCCTGGGATCATGACCTGCGGCTGAAATCAAGAGTCAGATGTTCAACCAGCTGAGTCACCCAGGAGTCTCTGGGCCACAGTTGAAACCCGCAATGGCCAGAGCGTCCGTGAGTGTGGCATCTGGCTGGGTCTGCCCTGCCAGGGGCCTCCCCAAGTTTCCTGAGCCATGAACGCAACCCAACCTCTTACCTTTAACTTATTGATATAAGGGATCCAAAATCTCTCCATCAGCTCGTTGCGGTATTTCTTGGTGAAGTAGCCCATGTAGGAGACGAAGGCGGAAATCAGCAGGACGTCCCCGCACAGGGTGACCCCCTGGCTTTTGAAGTTCTTCACCGACTCAGCCCAGCGGATGTTTTCCGATGCCAATCCCCCTACCAGCCTGAATGGAAACACGAGGTCAGTGGGGGCCAAGGGAAAGACCGGAAGGCGGCCTCCGCCTCTAATGCCGTGAGGCTTGGGCATTTCCTATCCTTCCTTGGCTCGGAGCTTCGGCAGTGGAAATGCGTTGGGGGACGTTTGGGGGAAGGACCGCTTCAGGGAAGCAAAACTAATGCTTTCTGGAGGCACCTGGGGACCGAGTTCTGCGTTGATGTCATTGCTCTGCTGCGTTATTTGAATGTTTCACCCACGCGCTATAAAGCTGCAGCCTGGTCACCGCCGAGCACGGGCTTGGCAAGTGACAGGTCCTGGTAGAGGTGGAGTGGCCACGGCGGGCACGGGCCAGTGTGGCATCCAGAGGGCAGCTGGCCCACATGGAGCAAGGACTGCAGGGGACGCATCATGTGTCACTGGCCACCGGCCTGAGAACTGGTCCCTGACCCTAGGTGTGACCCCACAAGCCTGAGAGCATTGAAATATTTGTTGAAAGCGCAGGCCCACCGAGGCCCGTCCTTAGCATCACCCGAGGGGCCCTTGCCTCCCAGGGAGACGCTTTGATTTTTTTGGCAGGCGTGGTCCAGTCTGCACCCTGCTGGAGGCTAGGGCCGTGCAGCCCGGGGGTCTCCCGGGGTCCCCGTGTCTCACCGACCACAGCTACAGTGGGCTGCCGGCCCCCTCCGGGGCAGAGAAAATACCACCAGAAGCCATGCACTAGGACCGACCCCTCCGGCAGCTCTGCGCCAGGCTCTGGGCGTCGCTTTCGGAAATCCAAAGACAAAGCCCTGAAGCCTTGCTGTCTACGGGGGCAGCCGCCGGCACCCGTGTGGCCGGTCTGAATTGACGCGTGTGCGTGGGTTTCAAGGGCCCGGGGGCAAACGTGCATCAGTGGTCTCACCGGTCATTCTTAATGATCACATGTGATCACAACTGATCACACGTTGGAATGATCAAATTTGGGGTTCCGTAAAATGCATTGTCGAAGTCCGTTTCCTCTCTGTCCTCTGCTAAGGTGGCGACTAGAACACACAAAATGATGGGTGTGGCCCCAGTCCCTTTGGATAGCCCTGCTCTGGAAGCCCTGGAAGCCGGTGCCCACACCACGGGCGGTAAGAATGGGAGCAAGGGGGATCTGCCCTGGGGGTGGGGGGGGTGGGGTGTGTGGACGCCGCATCCCACGCAGGTCGGGGTAGGTCTGGGTTATGCGGGGTTGCCCCCCTGCCCGAGGTCACGGGATGCGTAGGGGTGCGTCGTGGAGGGCTACCGGCTCCGGGAGGTGGGGACACTGGCCAGTAGTCCGTCAGGGGGTCTGTCCTCATGACTTAGCACAAGCGGGGACATTGCTGCCTGCACCTGGGGCTGTTCCTCCCCCTCCAAAAGCCGCCCGACCCTTCAGGGCACCTGAAAACAGGAGGGGCACCCGCGGGGCCGAGAGAGCTACCTGTTGGCCAGCGAGATCACCCTGTTGGTGGCATCTGCCTCTTGCTGGCACTTGATCTTCTCCGCTGTCGCCTTTTCAAAGGCCGACGTTAGGTTGCTCAGGTTGGCATTGAGTTCCTGGGAAAACAGACGGAGAGGCCCTCAAGTGGGGCCGTGCTGGGCGTCCCAGCATCCTCGGGAGCGAGCGCAGCGGGGCCGTGAGCACTGAGCGCCGAGCGGGGCCTCCCGTGCCGGCTGGGCCCGAGGAGCGAGGAGTGCGGGCATCTGGTCCCTGCGGCTGCGGGGGTTATTCGTGGTCTGAGTACCTGGCGGCCGCCGCGCCCACCCCTCCTCTGTGGGGTAGTGATGGGCAGCGTGAGCGCCTGGCTCCGGTGCTCCCGCCGCCGCCCCACCCCGCCCCCTCCCGGCCCCCCGGGGCTGCAGGTGCCGGTGTGGACAAGATTGCGCTCACGGCAATCTTGTTTTTGATCCGTGACAGCTTCTCCTGTGCCTCCGCCAGCTCGGCATTCGCCTCCTCCAGGGCCTGCCTCTTGGGGGCCACGTCACAATACACCTCGTAGAAGCGCACGATGTTGATGCACCAGGAGCACAGGCCCGCGGCGGCCGTGGACTTGGAGCGGATGAACTCGGGGTCGAAGGTCGGGTTGCCTTGGTAGGGCCTGGAGGGGGAGTAGGTGTGGGCTCTGCAGGCCTCAGGCCTCCCCTGCATCTGTCCCTCCGGCCCTCAGCTGGCCGCTGACCGCGGAGCACAGGCAATTACCCGGGAGCACGGTGAATCGTTTTTTTTTTGGGGGGGGGGGGGGTGGTGGTGGGGAAGGGTCTTCAAGAAGAAGAAAAAAGTGAAACACTGAAGTCTGGCCCCAGAAGTGGTTTGGGGTGTGAGGGGGCACAGAGGCACTTTAGACCCTTCTGGAAACCAGTATTTTTTTTTTTTTAATTTTAACATTTATTTTTTTGAGAGAGAGACAGAGCATGAGCAGGGGAGAGGCAGAGAGAGAGAGAGGGAGACAGAATCCGAAGCAGGCTCCAGGCTCTGAGCCGTCAACACAGAGCCCAACGCAGGGCTCGAACACAGACCGCGAGATCATGACCTGAGCCAAAGTTGGACGCTTAACCGACTGAGCCACCCAGGTGCCCCGAAACCAGTATTTTATTTTATTTTTTTATTTTTATTTTTTATTTATTTTTGGGACAGAGAGAGACAGAGCATGAACGGGGGAGGGGCAGAGAGAGAGGGAGACACAGAATCGGAAACAAGCTCCAGGCTCCGAGCCATCAGCCCAGAGCCTGACGCGGGGCTCGAACTCATAGACCGCGAGATCCTGACCTGAGCCGAAGTTGGACGCTTAACCGACTGAGCCACCCAGGCGCCCCGAAACCAGTATTTTAAAAAGCGACAGTGACGTCATTAAGCGTAACAGACTGAACTCCCTGCAGAAAGGCTCTCGAATGGGTTAATTCAAAATAGAACCGACGAGCAATTTGGACGTCGGCCGGGAGTACAGCCGGCCATCCCCGCCCTCGGTTTACTTCCTGTTTCCTCTAGGTTGACGTTGCGACAGGTGTAGGTGTTTAGACACCCGTCGGGGGCCGCGGCCGTCGGGGAGCTGGCAGAACGGAGACGGCCTGAATCTTCCACGGTTTGGGACCAGTTAGGGAAGTTACGCTCTGCCTGCCGCCAAGGCCGTCCGGCGGTTAGAGAGCCCAATGAACCGGGAAGAAAACGTGTTCTCCGGTCAGCGCCAGGAGCCCCGCGATCTCTGCACACACACAGGCGTCTCGACCGTGGGGGAATCGGCGCCAGCGAGGAGGCTGAGCGCGCGTCCACCTCCCGGTGGTGGAGGCCCCTTGGCGGCATTTGTTTTGCTCCCCCCGCCCGCCCCTCAGCAACACGGGCCAGCCCGCCGGGTCTGCCCCTCCAGGTGTGGCGCATTTACGGTGACAACAGCGGGAAGCAGAAAACACGCACGACGGGGCCCGAGTCAGCGGATGCACACGGCACGCGTGTGTGCGTGCGTATGTGTGCGTGCAACTGCTCTCGCCTCTAGGGGCCCTGGTGGCGTTTCTCGTGGTCCTGTGGGCTGTGTGACGGGTTGTTAGACCCTCCCGTGCGCTGTTGTGGATTTTGAGCCACGGGCCTTTCCGCCTGCGCTGACTCCTTCCGGTGGGGAAGGAAGAGGGTGCTGAGGTGCCCCAGGACCCGGGTGCGGCCACGTTTCCCCAGGCCGCCCCCCCCCCCCCCCCCCGCCAGCTCCGGGGGCCCACCTCGCTGCACACGGCCTGAGGCCCTGCCCCACCCCGGCCGGCACAGCCTTCCCCTGGGAACAGGTCTCTGGCCCCGGGCGGGCGGGAGAGGCCCTGGGGGACCCTGGCACCACTGTGCTGAGCTGGGCGGTGCGGCCGAGCCTGACTCACTTAAACGCCTTCAGGCAGGCCTCGGGGATGTGCTCCTTGTCAAACTTCTTCAAGGAGTCCAGGAACGTGTCCACTTTGCCCATCATGATTTTGGCCGCTTTCCAGCTCTTGTCCTTGGGGATCTTGCCCCCCGGCGCGGTCAGGATCATGACGGCGGCCGTGACGTTGACCACGGCGTCCGGGGGTGACCCGAAGGACTTCAGCTCGGTCAGGTTGTTCTGAAGATGACAGATGGGGAGCACCTGAAAGGGGCCCGCAGGCCCCGGGACCACCCTGGGAAGCTTCCACAAGCCTGCGGCCGCTTGCACACGCACACCACGGCTTTCTCCTCCACTCTGGCCGGTCCGTTTCTTGCTCCTTCCCTTCCCGCACCTTATTCAGCGTGTCGAGAGCTTCCTGCGCGGCCAGCAGGGCCGGCTCCGCCTTGGCCAGGTCCGTTTCACATGCCTTTTGTTTCTCTGTGACATTCTGGAAGGAAGCCACGCGGGAAAGATCAGCGCAGGGATTGGTGGGGGCTGCGTGTGAGAGTGTGTGTGTGGGTGTGTGTGTGTAGCCCTGGGCAGCAGCGAGAGCACGGACGGAAGTGAGGAGGGTGCTGTGCCCCGTGCTCCCCTTCATGCCCGGGAGGTCACTGGTCACTGCCTGGAGCCCGCCTTTCTCCTCTCCGCCCCTCTGCCCCTGCCCCTCAACAGGTTGGAATGAGCCATGGGGGTGGCGGACTTGGGGTTCTGGAATGGCCCCCGCTTCCGGGACCGACAGCAGTTAATGTCCGGCACCCGTCCCTCTCCAGCCCCTGCATCCAGAAACGGCCCCCGCGAGGGTGCTCCGGGGAGGAAGGCCCGGGTGCTATCCCTGGGTCAGCCTGCCCAGCCAGCCTTCCACGCCCGTTCCTGTGGTCGTGCCCCACGTTGTTCTTAAAGTCGGGGGCAGGATGCACTCTCCACGGGGTGCCTTGCAGAGAGACCCTCTCCTTTCTGTCCTCGTCCTCTGCACCCAGCAAAGCCCCCAGCCCCTACTGGCTCCTTCGTGATGGACACCACGCGGCTACTGGTCTCTGTGCTCGGCACCCAGAGACTCGGAGGGGTTCTTCCCGATCCGAGGAGCGAACGCACAGGTGCATGAACACGGTCTCACTTCCTTACGGGGAGGGCGAGCCAGACCTCCGAACTGTTCCAATTTGGAGAAATCACACACTGGCACTAAGAGACAGTAAGGCCTCAGAGCCAGTGGCGGGGGCTCCTCGTGGCCCAGGTCTCTTGGGGTGAAGGTGCTGTCTGGGGGGGCTAACCCGGGGGCACCACCCGGGGCTTCCTCCCCGGGGAGCACCCCTGACCCCGGGGTTGGAGAGCGGTGGGTGCCTGGACATTAAGAGCCACATGTGGTATCAGATGGGCAGGTCACAGAGTTTGGGGTGTGGATGTGGGTCCTGACTGCCACTCCCTAGTTTCGAGACCCCGGGCACGTTGCTGACCACCCTGAGCCTCAGAGGGTTGTGGTTCTGCAGCTTCTGCCGCCCCGCCCGGCCCAGTGACCTCGGCACCTCTGGGGAGCTCCTGGCACAGGGTCTGAGGACCAGGGCCCCCATCCAAGGGCGGGGCGCTTCTCAAACCTTAATGTGCTCACAGTTCCCTGGCATCTTGTTAAAATGCAGACCTGATTCAGCAGAGCTGGGCCGGGGCCCGAGAACCTGTGTCTCTTACCAGCTCCTGGAAATGCCACCAAGGTGGCCTGGGGACAGACGGCACGGCTCCAAGAGGAGACGGCCCTCCTCTGAGCTGGGAGAGATGCCCCCTCAGGGGGCTTCCTGCAGGTCTGGGAGCCCTCCCGGCCTTTGCCTGGACCCATGGGAGATACTGACCACTCAGGGGAGGCCTGGCCTGGCATAGCCATGAGCCACAGCCCACGGAGGCCCCGCGTGTCCGCACACCTTGTTGATGACCTCCACCTTGGCCTCCTCCTCGTCCGCAATGGCTTTCTCTTTGCTGACCTTCTCGGTTTCCACACCCACCACCTGGATCAGCTTGTCGGCATTCTCGTTTTTCTGCTTGAGCTCAGCCTCCTGAATCGCCAGCTTGGCTTTTAAGTCATCCACCTCGGGGAGGAGACGCCAAGAGACGGGTGAGCTTGGGCCCTGGGGCCACGACACAGAGCGGGAGGGGGTGCGGGGAGGCAGTAAGTGACAGGGTGGCCTCAGTGCAGGGCGTCCTGGAACGGGCACGTCACGGACGCGCCAGACTGGACGCACGAATCCCGCCCGGCTCGGCTGACGCGAAGCACCCAACATAACGTCAGCACTGCGAAAGCATTTTGAACCCGTTTTTTTGTTGTTGTTTTTGTTTTTGTTTTTAAGTATTAAAACCCACGCGTCCTTTCTGGCGTGAGAATGGACGTTTCTCTAAGGCCGGAATCCCGTTCCTCCGACTCGGGGGAAGGTTCTTCCCTACCTGGGACGCTGTGCTCTGCAGTTTCATCAGGCCGTTCTCCAGCCTCTCGATCTTGGCCACCAGCTCCATTCTCTTCCTGGCCAGCAGGTTCTGGTAAAGCTTGATCTGCTCCAGGAAGGTTTTGGGGGTGGTGTAGTTGTAACGCCTCTCGGTGGCCAGGTACAGCCTGGACATCTCGTTGACCGTGGTGTGCACGTAGGCTATGAAGAGACTGATGGAAGCCTTGACATCTCCCTGTAAAGGCAAGATGGGCCGTTGGTTCCCTGTCCCCTGGCGGGAGCGACCCCACTCCGGTGGGGGCGCTGGAGGAGCCCCGGGAGGAGTGGGAGCCGTCAAGACAGCAATGCCTGTGCAGGCCGTCGTGGGCGCTTGGTGACATTGTACCACCAAGGGTCTGGCTCAGTGCCAGGGACGCAGCATGGCTTGACTCCCGTGATCACCTCTCTCTGATTCATGCCCGCCCATACCTGGGAGAGCGCAAGGCCCGACGGTATGTTTGAGTGACCTGGGCTATCCAGTAGGCATTTATTGTGCGAAGCGTCCTACGCTGGGTCCTGCTTCCCACGGCAGGGTCACAGCCACCACCATCTGGGTCCATACCATCTGCCTGGGCACCTGGTCCCAGGAATTGTCCAAGCCATGCCAGCCGTGATTCAAGGTAATTTGGAAACGTGTTCCCCCTGACACGTGCTGCTTCAGCATCTGCCCTGTGGCCCTCGCTGGTGCCAGCTGTGGGGGCCTTTCCCCGATTTTAGGGGGGGGGCTGGAAACCCCACATCTGTGCCCCGAGCAAAATGTGGGAAGGGCCCATCCCAGAGTAGGTGCTCTAGCAATGACCAGCAGGAGATTTTACCCACCTTTCCCACCAGGCCCACGGTTAACTTCAGGTTCAGTACTTAGTAACTGAATATGTGTCCAAAATAAAACAAAACATGATAACCAAGTGTGACTTATTCTAGGGCTCCTCGTTTCCCCCACTGGCTGGGTCAGGGTTTAAGGACCATTTCTAGGCCAGCAGTTAGCTGAAACAGTGAACGTGGGCACCGTCTTTCGATGAAAGAAACAGCCTGCAAAAGACAAGCAGACTGACTTCCCCATCTCAGCCGTCTTGGCCTGTAGAGGAGAAGGGCCAGGGCACAGGGGAGGGGGCAGCCCCGGGCAGGGCTGTGCCGGAGCCCGAGACCAGAGTAAGTGCGGGCCTCTGTGCACGCTTACCAAGTAAACACGGGCTCCCCAGGCAGCCCTGATCAGGCACTACGTTTAAAGCCTGATCTGCTCAGTCTGTTTGTACCCCAGTGTCAACCCTCCTGCCCCAGCCCCGTGGGGCCGTGGCCTCAGGGGAGGGTACTCCAAGCTGGCAGAAACGAGAGTCTGGGGGCACAGCAATGCAGGACGTGAAAAACAACCAGAAACTTATCATCGTTTGCAATTTTGATCAATTTTGATATTCGTTCATTGTGAATTATTCGGCATTAATTTGCATGGTTAAAAGAACCACATTAAGACATCACCGATCTTGACTGCTTGAAGTTACTCCCTCCCTTCTCTTAAATTTTGCACCAAGGCGAGTCCTTACTTGCCTGGAGGCAGAGTGCGTGGGGTCCCCCTGTCCCACGCGGCAGACCCTCCCGGCTCTGTGAGCCCCAGTACAGGGGGCGGCAGAGGGGGCCGTGCCCAGTGACTCACCTGAATGCCCTCCGTTTCCTCGAGGAAGCGTGCACTCACGGACACCAGGGCATCTTCTGGCCACTCGTGGAACCAGTTGATGGCCGTGCAGTTGACAATGGCGGGGAATTTTCTTGCCCGCACACGCAGGACGGAGCCCACGGGAGAGAAACACAGGATCACCTAGAGGCAGGACACAGAGGGGCAGCTCATTGGTCACGGTGCTGTTGAGGCCAGAGCCTGCCAGTCCGGCAGAAAGCTCCTTCGGAAGGAAAGCTCTCTGTGTCGTCCGTTTCGGGTGTCTGCAGAGAGCACCCGGGGTTCTGGGTTTGCGTCACAACCGATAAATGCTCCACTGCACGCCTCTCGTGAGGGATGGAGAAGTGTGCAGGTAAGGCCCTCTGTCACGGCCGCCGCAAAGTGGGGGAGAGAAAGGCCGGATGAAGGACAGAGTGGGGAATGAGCATCCAGGCCGGGCAGATAAGGCCCAAGGACAGGGCCGGCCTCCTCCAGGCCTCCGAGAAGATGGCTAATCCCCAGGCAGTCCGGGACTCTCTGGGACCCCAGCTGTTCATAGGTGCTATGCAAACAGGCCCTGGGGTCCCTTTGGCTGGACCGGGAAAAGCCTCAGCCCTGCGGGCCCCTCCTCGTTCTCCTTCCACGGGGATCCTGGGCTGGCTCATTGCAAGTGGCCGTTCGACCGGAGAAAAGCCGGGCCGGGCACGGGGAGCATCCATCAGGGGCTCCTTCAGCCCCCAAACAATGTCTACTGGTCAGACTGTGTAACCCAGCAGGTTCTAGAAGAGCTACTGGGCTGAACCCTCCCAGAGGGCAGCACCATCTGGGTCAGGGGGGCAGCTGCCCCTTCTGGATGCTGACAGAAGGGAGAAAAGGACCCAAAGTGCCCTCAGTCCAGTGGGGTAGTCCAGCCCAGTTTCCCTAAGAAAGAACGTTGAAGGTCAAGGCCTACTTCTTCATCTATTTACACCCGTGTGTGTGTCATGGGGTAGAAAACGCTTCTCTTGGCCACGAGACACCTCCGTCGGCTCACGTCCACCACGCAGCCCCACCGTCCTCTCCGACGGGCCTTCCTCGTGCGAAGGGGGAGCAGCCCCTCCACCCCCCACCCGACTCCGCACGGAGGAAAGGACCTGAGCCCCGCGCCGGGCCCCCGGGGATGCTGCGAAGACGCGAGCTCCCACCTTAAGCTGCCTGCGCACTTTGTCAATGAAGAACTTCCAGCATGTTTCCCGAGTGTCGTTCATGCCAACGGACTTCACTTGGGGTCGCATAGAGGAGATGATGTTCTCCAACTCGTCGTCCGTAAACAGCCCCGGTATCTCCCCCGAGGCCAGCAGGTCGTTGATCAGCACCAGAAACTGCTCTTCGGCCACCTGGGAGTCTGTCATCAGGAACACCGAGGGGACATTCTTCACAGCTGACTTTATGTACTGTGCACCCAGGTCAACCTGGACGCAAGGAGAACACGCCAAGCGTCGGTCACGGGGACGTTTGCTTGGAGGCGTCCCCCACAACCACCCGGGAGGGGACAACCGGGGATCCGCTCTGTGAGCAACGTGCGCGGTCTGTAGAAGGGGACCCAAAACCTTGGGCGGGAAGCCATGCTCGCAGCGCCCACGCGGGCAGAAGCAACCCAGGTGTCCGTCGGCCAACAAACGGACAAAGGTGGCCTCTCCATATGATGGATTATTGAGGCTTCGGCAGGAAAGACATCCTGACACCTGCTGCAACCCGGATGTGCCTGGGGGACGCGACTCCCGTCCGCAAACGACAAATACTGTAGGATTCCACTGGCAGGAGGCCCCTGGGGTGGTCAGGTTCATACAGACAGAACGTAGCGGGGTGGGCGCCAGGGGTGGGGACTTCGTGTTTCAGTTTGGGAAGACGGAGACGGGGGGTGGTGGTGGTTATAAACCAGTGTGGGTGTGCTCAATGCCACTGACCTGTATGGTGACAACGGTAAATTTTGTGTTGTGCGCACAGTTTACTACCGAGAAAAGATAAAGGGGGGGGAGCCCTCAAATAGAGATCCCAAAGGAGGTCCTCAGTAAATGCACCGCGGGCTCAGGTCTGGAGCTCAGTGCCAGGAGGACACCGCTCAGAGCAATCCCTACACGGAGCGAAACGCCTGTCCGTCCCTACTAGGATTTAAAGAAACAGCCGCACGAAACGACTATGCTCATTCTGGAAGCATCCGTGAAGGAGACTAGTAAAAAGGAGAAAGAAAAAACGCACGTGTCAGAACGGTATGAATACCTTCCGTTTCTCGAAGAATGTGCCCCCTTACACGCGAGAGATGTAAATATTCGTTCGAAACGTCTGTCGTCCAGGTACTAATGCGAATTTGCAGGGTTTGATGACCTACTACGTGTAATGTCTAATTTTTCTCTGAGACCGATGGGCCCGTGTAATCGTTTCAAAGGCTTTAAAACGGGCCAGTTGGAGGCATCCCGTGTGGCTCAGTGCTGCCCTCTGGCAGCGGCCAGCCTCCCTGGCGTCTCTGTCTGGACAGAAACATTACCAAGGTCCTTAGCTGGAGGGGACGGCGGTGGAAAGCAAGCCCTAAGTTCCACGTGTTTGACAACTTAGCACGAAAGCGAGGGGAGGTCCTGAGCTAGAAGAGGAGGGCCACACCGGTGGGGTTCGGGCAGGGGCAGGGGTGCAGGCTGGAGGAGCCTCAGAGCTAGGAGGAAGGCTCTCCTCGTCTTGCCGCCCCGCTGAGCCCGTGGTTGGAGATGTGTCTAAATCCAGAGGCCTGAGCGTGCGCAGCCCGGCTGTCACCCCCAGGGAGGTGGCGGAGGGCAGCGGGTCTGTGAATGGGAAGGCAGCTTCTGGGGCGGGGGTGGGGTCGGCAGGATGCCGCGGAGGGCCCTTTCTTCCTGCAGGTGGGAGCCACTGGGTGCAAAGCTCTAAAGGTTCCCCAAATTCAGATTCCAAGTCTGGCCCGACTGGCTGAGGCGCGCAAAGCTAACTGTACGGCCGTCCAGGTCAGGGTGGAAGTTTCTGGAAAGACTGAAGGCCTAGGAATGGGGATAAGGGGCTCCTCCTGACCCAGCTGCTCCCCCTCCCGCCACGTCTGGGTCTGTGGCTCCTTCCCATCAGCCCACAGGTGCTCCGCTGCTCAGCCGGCCGGCTCTCTCCTCGGTGCCCCCAGGAGAGCCTGCGGGGCTGTCCCTCCTCTGGCACGTCCCTGTCCTGCCCCGCCTTGGCTCTGCCCCGCTGTCTCAAAGCTTCACCCCTCTGACCCTGGCGGCCACACCTGCCCTCATGCGGCCTCGGCCCTGCGTGTTCTCTCTTGCCCGTCCCTCACTCCCACCCTCTTAGGCTGCTGGTCCCGTCCTGGGGTCCCCGCCTCCCACCTCCCAGCACTTCCCAGCCCCCCAGCACGTCCTTCCTCTCCCTCAAATTCCTCAGATGCCCATGTATGCGGAGCGGCATCACGTAGGTTCCTCCCGGCTGCCCCCCGGGCCCCCAGCCCAGATCCGCCCCGGCCTCATTTGCGGCCTGGCGGAGGGCACCACCCTGCTGGGCGCCGCTCCGGGTGCGGACGTCACGGTCAGCTCCCAAAGCTCGGGTGCCTGCGGGTCCCTTCCCCACTCGCCCCTCGTTGACAAGGAGGTCAGTGATCACCCGCGTCCAGGGGGAGTCTAGGGGTTGGCGTTGGTGGAGGGGAGCACACGCTCCCATCTCTGGCTGGGAGGCCCCCTAAGCTGCTTATTATCATCAGACCATGATAGCTGGGCCCTGACTCAACTTCCGGGGTTCCCCATCAGGTGTGTCCCTCCTCTCCGGGCTACGACTCAGGCTTTGGGGGAGCATCCCACAGGAATACAAACAGGGCAGCGCTGGGGCCCGGAGAGTGGGGAGCCCAGCGAGGCCCCGCCCCCCTACTCCCTCCTGTGCGGGCAGAGCCCTGGCGGGTGGGGGCACCCCTAGACTGCCCCTCAGGTCTCTCCCTTCCCGCTCCCTACACGGCCCGGTCCCAGCCCCTGTGGGGCACGAGGCTTTTCTGCACCTCCCCACCGCTCACCCCGCAGCACTCTCTGTGGTCCTCAAACCGCCCTCCATTTTGTTCTGGGACCTTCCCAGGTCTTGGTTCTCTCTGCTCAAACACTTGATGGCATCTCGTTTCCTGGGGACCACGTCCAGGATTCTCCACAGTGTCCCTCGGGGACAGTTCCTGACCCCTTTCCTGCCTCTAACCTCCAGCGGGCGTCCACAGCTTATGGTGCGGACCGTGTAACGACATCACATCACTAACGGCACAATACAAGCCCCGTCAGCCCACTTTGTCTCCTTCTTTACTTCTGAACACACAGCAGCTGTTCAACAAGTGATAGCGGACGGTTAGCACCAGCCAGCTCGCAGTGGGTGTTGAGGGCACAGTCCTCAGATCGCCTGTAAGAACGCTGTTCAGACTCAATACTCACAACTGGCCCTAAAGTGAGGTGCCAGGGACAAAAATCCACACGGCGACAGACACTGGGATGCAATCGTAAAAATAAACCAGTATGTGGGGCGCCTGGGTGGCTCATTCGGTTAAGTGTCCGACTTCGGCTCAGGTCATGATCTCACGGGTCATGAGTTCAAGCCCTGCATTGGGCTCTGTGCTGATGGCTCAGAACCTGGAGCCTGCTTCCGATTCTGTGTCTCCCTCTCTCTCTGCCCCTCCTCTGCTCACACTCTGTCTCTGTCTCTCTTTCTCTCTCAAAAATAAGTAAACATTACAAAAAAGAAATAAACCAGTATAACTTGGTTGATAGATTAGAAACTTTTCAGCAGAGAAAACCCAGTGAGATGATACAGCTCAGAGGCGAGGGTCCTAAATGCCGTCGAGTGCACCTGGGAAATCAGAGTGAACTAACTTGACCGGCTAAGCTGCGAGCTGGGCCAGTCCAAGAGGCATTGTAGCCCCTGTAGGAAGACCTTTCCCTTAACGCAAGGACCTAAAAATACATCGGCTAGTCCTTTGCTGGAAAGAGTAGAATCCCCTGGGGACAATGCCAAGGACAGAAGCCACATGCTTGTCCAGAGGTTGTGGTCCCTGGCAGAGCCCCCCTGGCAGAGCCGGCAGGGCTGAGAATTAGCACCCCGTCCCCACTGTTGTTCCAAGGGTCTCTGCCAGCGGACCACCTCCTCCCGCAGAGCATCCCAGGGCGCTGTGCCCCGGCAGGGCTCCAGGTCACCCCGCTAAAGCTGCCCACCAACGACCCTCAGGGTCTTCAGGGCCCCGTGCAGTGGGGAGGGTCCCCGCTGGGTCCGGCCTGCAGAAGCGGCCCCCCGGCACCAACGCAGAGAGAGATGCGCCCCCTGTAATGCGGTCGAATCAGTTTCAGTTCTAATCTGAAGCAAGACGCCGATTTGCTCTGGGCCACTCATGTCTGATGAGCACAGTTCCCCGGCCAGAGCAAACTTTCGGGAAAAAGAAATCAATGAAAAGCCTCCGCAGCACGTCTTGGTGATGGGAGACCTGTTGACACTAATGTTTATTTGATTAATTCAAAAAGTGGCCTGGCAGGATCCAAGTTCGTAGTCAGATACCGAGTAACTGCCCGGAATTATTTACTCTGGGGACCCGGGAACGACACAGAACAACTCGGCGACCAGGGGCAAGAACCGGGTCCCGCTGCTGCTGGGCTGACCCTACAGACTCCAGCCCGGCGGGGACGGGGACCCGCACGGCCTCTCCCCTGGGCCACAGGGGCACGGGCACTGGTGGAAGCACGTGTCCCGGCCCTTACTCCCTCCGACGAGGACCCTGCAGGGACATTCACCTTCTGTGTCCCGGGGGCCTCTTTTCGGACCGGCGCGTGGTCAGAGTTTCCCTGCCCCCCGCCTCCTCCCCTTCCGCAGGGGCGGCTCGTCAGAAAGCCACGTCTCACCTTGAGGTCTGGGATCCCATAGCCCTTCCTGAGGCTGATCTGGAACACGTCCAGCGCGCTGATGTAGGCGGCCAGGCGCGAGAGGCTCTGTTTCCCGCTGCCTCCCACGCCCACCAGCAGGGCGTTCCCACGGGGCGACTCCAAGATGCGGTTGATTTTGCAGACGTGAGCCACCGCGTCTTCGAACAACACCTGCCGAGAGCCGAGAGGCTTCTTGGCATCCCGGGGCGCGCGGATGCGGCTCCGTCCATGGCCCAGACCCTCCTGGGGTGGGAGGGAGGGCGGGTCCAGGCGGCCTTTGCCAAGAGTCACGCCACCCCAGGGCACCGCCGTGGCTCCCGGCGAGGCGGGACGGGGAAAGCGGGGTCCCGGCCCCTCGCCTGTGCCGTCAGCACGGCGCACGCCCCTCACCAAGTTCATGACCGCGTTGACTTCGTTGTAACTGTCGAGGACGTCCACCAGGAGCTTGTGTAGATGGGCCACGTTGGTTACCGCGAGGTATTTGGGCTCGCCGATCCCGTGAGAGAAGTGGCAGAAGATATTTGGCTTGGCGAAGAGAAGCTCTTCGCCGAGATCCTAGGAATAAGAGGTAAGGCACTTCCGCGGTCCATCTTGGGCACGCAGCTCAACGCATCATGCTGCTTGCCGCAGCGGCCCCGGGATGCCGGGCCGAGTCTTCGTGGGCCCAAACCGCTGCTGCTGGGGTCCTGCAAACCAGCGGGCAAAAACCTCCCCGGTAGGACGGTCCCATCTCCCATCACGTCAGGAGAAAGAAAAGAATCTTCCAAGAAAGCCTAGGACGTACGAGCAGAGCGCCATGAGCCAAGCAGGCCTTTCTCTACGCCAAGCGGACGGAGGGAGCTCATCACATCCCGACCTACTGAGGCGTCAGTCCTTCCCCCAGACACACACTCGCGTGACCGAGTCACCTCTAGGGACCCGGCGCGGTCCTTCGCACGCTCACGTCGGGGCCCTTCCGAGAGGGCTCGCCTTATCGGCGGGCCCCAGGCACTCTGCCCTCCTAGGGCCTGTCGGGGCTCATCAGAGGGACTTGGTGGCTTGACTTACGTCAAAGAATTTCTTGGTGGAAGCCATCGTGACTCTGCGCAGCATGTCCTGGTCTTTCCCGTCCACCATCTTGTCGCCATACACCCTCTCGGCCTCATGCAGCCAGAGGCGGACTAGGTCGAGCGGTACCCTCAGGATCTCCGCTGTGGAGAATAAGAGCCCCTGCCCCAGGCACGGGACGGTCGGCATCATCAGCTGCGCTACGGAGGCCAGCCAGGTGCCGTACGTAGCCGACGCGAGAGAGTGGTCACTTTCCCAGGCGGTGATCTGCCAAGGCACGGATGGCCGAGGCCATGTGCATCCCGGAGGCTGTGTCGCGGGCAGAGATGTGGGGGAATCCTCCTCCCACGACAGGGCCGATGCCTTCATTCTCTAACGGGGTGGCTGGCGGAGAAGGGACAGACGAGTCTGGCCACGAGGGGGAACCAGACTCTCGAGGGCCACAGGGCGGGCAGTTACAGGCCGGGGATCCACCGCAAGCCTGCCTGTGTCCGGTCCTGGCTCAGCCATTTGGCGACCGAGTGCCCCGGGCACGTCCGACAGGTTCTTACGGAGAGTCTAGCATGTTCCAGACCCTCTCTGGGGCTCCGGGATCACAGCCCAGATAGGCCCTGCTTGCATGGGGTCCACACTTCTAGGGGGAGATGGAACCAGGCAAGCAAAACAACAGGGTAGTGACACACGCAGCCCCATCATCATTGCTGTCATCAGTCCATAGGTCGCTTTGCTTTCTCTCCTGAGAGCAGCACAGGAGGAGAGCACCCACGGATCAGGGACTTGGCCAGAAGAGGGCTAAGGGAGCAGTACCTGGAAAATACTGGAGAGGTCCCTCAGGTTGAAGACATAATGAAATTTAATGGCCGTGGGAAGAAACATTGCAGTGACTTTCTGATGCAGGGCTGTTACCGGAAAAAGATACATTGATTCTTAGGTGCTCTTAACGGCCTCAGGAAGGGCAGAGCTTAAGGTACAGCTTCGAAAGCAAATGGACTACGAGGTGGCGACAACTTGAGTAAGTTCTGCACGGCCGAAGAGGGAGGTTTGCTGCCCTACTGACGTGTAAATCACTCCTTGTACACTGAATTTCCTACCCCCGCCCTCCCCTCAAGCCACTGGATTTCATCATACCTCCTGCTGCAACATAGCATCGTTTAAAAATATTGATTTTAAAAGTAGAAATAAAATATCTGCCAGGGGAGACTACGAAGAAGCCACCAGCCCCGTGAAGCAGCAGGTTTTACTGACAGGAGGGGAGGGGATGAGCCGTCAGCTTACCCAGGGCCGAGGTCACCAGCTGGGTGCTCATCTTCTGAACCACCATGGGGACCGAGCGAAAGGCCAGGTGCTGGGCCAGGATCGTGTTGTAGATGGTGGTGAGGGCCTCCTGGCCCGGAAAGCTCACGGCAAACACACAAAAATGGCGCTGCCGGGAACAACCACGGATCCCCGTCAGGCGGCCCCGGGGGGACCAGCTGGTGGCCCGGGGTTCCTGCCTGCCTGGGGGCACAGGCTCTGCCCCCGTCACCTAGTGTTTCGCGGGCATGGTAGGAACGGACGGTCTCCCTCCTTGGGCCTCGTATGTGGTAAGATCCCACGAAATCATAAGGATCCGCTCAGATCCTTCAGATCCCACGAAATCATAAGGATCCACTTAGATCCTTTAGAAGCGAGGTCCTGCCTGGATGGGGTTGCAGATGTTAGTATGGGAGATCCTGCTAAATCTGAGTTTCAGAGGGGCGCCTGGGGGGCTCAGTTGGTTCAGCGTCCGACTTCGGCTCAGGTCACGATCTCGCGGTCTGTGAGTTCGAGCCCCGCGTCGGGCTCTGTGCTGACAGCTCAGAGCCTGGAGGCTGCTTCCCATTCTGTGTCTCCCTCTCTCTCTGACCCTCCCCCGTTCACGCTCTGTCTCTCCCTGTCTCAAAAATAAACAAACATTTAAAAAAAAAAAACTTAAAAAAAATAATAGATAAATCTGAGTTTCAGGTAAATAACAAACAATTGTCCTGATGAGTAAGCGTGTCCCGAATACTGTACGGGATGTGCTTGTTCTGAGACCTCAACCCCACGGCGGCGGGACGAGCGGAGTTTGGCTTCTGCCCACCTGGAGCCTGGGGTCGATGGTGAAGGATCCGGAGGTGGGGTTCATGCAAGCCACGTACTGACAGTTGTGGATGTCCTTCAGCGTCAGCTTCTGTCTGTCGTACCTGCGCGAGGGAGACCCCCCCAAAGTCGTGCCACCGGCCCCCACCCCGCCCGCCATCATCTCTCGCGCGTGGTGACCAAAACCCCCCATGAGTGTCGCTTATATGTGAACGGGCCGATTTCACTTCCTGTCCTCAAGGAAAATCTGGAAACGAGAGGCGGCAGAGTGGCTCAGCGCGCAGGCACGAGCTTCCGCCCCAGCTCTGCCGTCCAGCAGCATCGGGCCCCCCCCCGCCACCACCCAGGCAAGGCGGCCCAGCGCCCCGTGCCCTGCGCCAACACGGGGACTAAATGCGCTAACGCACGGAGACCCGACACAGGGCAGGTGTGCCCGGTCCGGGTCGTTCTAATCATGAACGATAATGACGATGACGATTCTCAGATAGGCTGGCCGATTCCCTGACAAAACTTGCAGGGACTCGGATGAGCCGAAAGGTTGCATTTTTCACGTGCCTCTTACCTGTTGGGGTTCCCCGCACCCCCCCCCCCCCCTTATACGTTTTTCTCCGCTGGGAGTCATTGCTTGTTGTTGGTTTTCAGGAATTCCTGGCACGCTCCGGATACCGATCCGCTGTCAGCCTCTGCGAGTCCTCGTCCCCGTTCTGCTAATGCCGGATGGTGCTTGTGCCGTTACCGTGGGTGTCTTGTGAACGGGGTCCGCGTGAGCCAGGGGCGGAGGGAGGCCGGGCTGTCCCGAGCCTCGCAGGAGGTGCACTCCTCTGGCCTGGTCTGCATCCCTGTCCTGGACCCTCCCCGCAGCCCCCGCCCCACCGCCCGCTTACCAGTGCCCGTGGTCCATGTGCTGTCGGATGAGCGTGTGGGGCGCCACGGTCCCGTACTTGTCCACCTCGGGCATGTTCATGTCGTCGATGAAGTAGATCAGCTTCTTGGTGCCTGGCGGACCGTAGTTCCTCCCGGATTTCTTCTCCAGCGGCTTCTCCAGAACCCCTGGAGAAGGGAGCCAGCCGGCTGCCACCATGCCTGCTACATCCTGGTGGGAGGTCCTACGGGGCCCCTGGTCCCCAGCACCAGGTGGCGTGGCCTGGGCAGTGGCCCTGGAGGGGGCCCCGAGGATGGGTGAGCTTCGACTCCATCACCCCCAGGAGCAAAGCCGGGAGACTTGGGCATCAAGGGTCCAAGGTGCAGGCGGCAGGAGCCTTGCGCCTGGACAACCTTGGGGCCACCCCAGACTGGCTGTGGCGGGAGCTCCCGGTGGCATCTGCCCAGGAGCTCTGGGACAAGGGGTCCTGGCGACTACTCCCATCCCCCCTCCTCTGAGGACAGAGGCCAGTGGAGGGGGCGTGGCCGGAGAAGGGGACCCTGGCCAGTCCCTGGTCTTCAGTGAAAAGGGATAATGGGGACTGTGGCGGTAAGGGGCCAGCCACTGGGATGAGCGTGACTGGGGGCGTCCAGACGGGGCAGTGAGGACCCATTGTGGTCATTGAGCCCCCCCGCTGTGCCCCTGCTCCTGCCCCCAGTCCCACTCTGCACCTCAACCTGGCCCTCTACTGTACCCCTTTCCCTGGCCTCACCCCTTCTCCTGGTCCCAGCCCCACCCTGCACCCCTGCACCCCTGCTCCTGTCCCACTTTGCATCTCAACTTGGCCCTCTACTGCATGCACCCCTCTCCCTGGCCTCACCTCTTCTCCTGGTCCCAGCCCCGCCCTGCACCCTAGCCCCTGCCCCTGGCCCCACCCCTCACCCGGCCCCGTCCCACTTTGTACCTCAACCTGGCCCCCTATTATGCCCCTTTTCCTGGCCTCACCCTGCACCCCTTCTCCTGGCCCCAGCCCCACCCTGTACCCTGGCATACCCCTGGCCTCACCCTACACCTCAGCCTGGCCCTGGCCTCATCTTGCACCCATGTTCCTGCCCCTGGTCCCACCTGTAGTCCCGTTCCTGGCCCCAGCCCCATCCTGTACCCCTGGCTCCTGGCCTTAGCCTCACTCTGCACCCCAGACTGGCCTCAGCCTCACCTTGCACCCTTGTTCCTGCCCCCAGCCTCACCCTATACCCCTGCACCCCTGCTCCTGGCCCCAGCCCCACCCCACACCCACGCACCCCTGCTCCTGGCTCCGGCCCCACCCTGCACCCTAGCCTGCCCCCCGGCCCCACCCCACGCCCCTGCACCCCTGCTCCTGGCTCCGGCCCCACCCCGTACCCCCGCACCCCTGCTCTGGCCCCGGCCCCACCCCGCACCCCCACTCTGGCCCCGGCCCCACCCTGCAACATGGCCGAGGTCGTGTAGAAGTTGAAGGGCACGGCCTGCACGAGGTAGTCGTCGGTGTTGAGGCTCTCCAGCTTGTCCCCCATCAGCACCGACTTGCCCGTGCCTGCGTTCCCCACCAGCATCACCGGCCACGACTTCTCCATGAGCAGATCCATGAAGTAGCGAATACGTGTGGTTTCTGTGGTGTGCACCAGAGAGGCCTGGGCCGGGGCGGGGGGAGGGGGGGGGAAGTCGTGACCCTCAGACGTCCTGCACCTCTGATTTCCACCTCCCGGCGAACCTGCAGACCCAACGGTTTGCCAAGTCCCCGGGTTTACTGTTGAAAATCGCGTGTGTTCGGTGACCCGTCAAGAGGTGTGAGACGGGGCGCTGAGTCCCGCTCCCCAACTGTCACCACCCCGGGGCGGGCACCTGCAGCGGGACGTCGGGGTCCAGCTCGAAGGAGGGCACTTTCTCTGTCCACGGCAGGAACTTTTTCGTGTCGGGATCTACGTAGTAGTCGAAGATGGTTCCCTGCGAGGGGAACTTGATCGTCTTGAACTCGTTGACCCACCATTTGCTGAACTCGACTCGATAGTCCACAAGCTGTTGAAGAGCAAATCGGAGCCGAGGGCCCGGCTAGGGACGCCCAGAGGCCCCGCCTGGACGGCTGGCTCCCCGGTGGGGGGGGGGGGCCGGCCGCTCACCTGGTCCTGGAACATGGCCCCCCCGAAGGCCCAGAAACAGGCAAACACAAAGTAGAGCTCGTACAGCTCCTTGGGGGAGTCGGGCGGCACGCTCTTCTCTGTGAGGAGGCACTCCAGCAGGTACAGGATGGTCTGGATGACCGTGACCTCCGGTATGGGCGTGATCTTCTTAAACCCAAAACGCAACTTGTCCAAGCACGTGGGCAGGTACTTGTCAAAGAGGATCATGAGGTTGGCCTTTTCTGACTGCACCTTGCGCCTCTCAATCCAGCTGCTCACTACCCTGGGGGAGACGGGGGGCACCGGGTGGTGGGGCCACCGTGGCGGGCCCGCGTGGCGTCCCTCCCCTTGGTGAACATCCCTGGCGCCTCTGAGTGACTCTGGCGCTCCTGCCTGGTGATGCGGCCAGACGCCGACCTTGAGAGGGTCTGACGGGGGCGGCGGGGCCGTGGGGGCGCGCTCTGCCTCTGGCATTCTAGCCATAGGGGGTCCTGTAGCCTAGAACGACTGGGAGCCATCTTTCCTACCCCAAATGAAGCCAATACTGATGGGGGCAGAGCTGGACATAGGGGAGGAGAAAGATTTCACATCGTCTGTGTGGAAAGGGGGAGGGGGATGGGAAGGGAAGGGAAGAGAGAGGAACAGGCGCCTCTCATTAGATCATCTGAGTTCCTGGATCCAGCCGTGCCTGAAGCACCACTTGCTGAATTGAGCCAACCTTTTTTTTTTTTTTTTTTTTTTTTTTTTTGCTTTAGCTAGTTTGAGATGAATTTGTCACGTTCTACGGAGGCATCCAAACTAATGCAATAGGCAACCACTGAGGACCCGTGTTGGACTGTCTGGCGTCCACCCGCTGCTGGCGTGCGTTGTTGAGAAGCGGGCCACCCCAAGGGCGAGGGTACAGACTCTGGAGCCTGCTGCCTGGGCCTGAATCGACTTCGGGCAGCAGCAGCTTGGGCGAGTTACTCAACATGTCGGGCTCCCAGGTTTTTCACTTCTGAGTGGGAGTGAGGACTGCCTGGGCGGATATTTTTAGAGCCCGCAGAAGGGAGCCTGGCCTGCCGTGAGCGCTAAGTGCCCTGCCTAAAGCATAAACAGCGTCCGGCCCCCTGGTGGGTCAGCGAGCGCATCATTTCCAGGATGGGGCAGAAGCGGGGGGCTCACGTCACCAGACACGGCTAGCCTGGCATCCGCAGCCCCGAGGACAGGCTCCGATTCTTACCGTGCCTCCAACAGAACGGAGGACCGACAGCTAAAACGTCTGCCCCACTGCACCCTGGGTTGTCCAGAATGACAGAGCGATCCTTTCCACGATCTGTGTCCGCGGGCAAAGCGTGGTAAGCCCCCGCCCGGCTCCCAGGGGGAAACCTCGCTCCCCTTCCTGCTCTGGGATGTGCTCTGCGGTCTCCCGGCCTCAAGTCACTGCTGTCCCCGTGGGAGGGATGCCTTCCTCCCGGGGGCCGGGGGGTCGCGTGTTGGCCCCCTGCCCTCTTCACTTCCCCCCTCCTCGTCCCCAAACAGCCGCTCGCCGGCTTGGTCCTTCCTCCGGGGGCCTCGAGAACCACTCCTGGCACAAGGCTTCCTTTCAGCTCTCTCCTTCCTACCCCCCCACCCCCCTCCGGTGCCCCTGAACCCTCCGCCTCCCTCCTGTTGCCTCGTCTTCCCACCCTGGAAACTCTCACATGTGGTGTAGTGGCTCCCAAAACACATGTCCACCAGGACCCATAAATGTGACCTTATTTGGAAAAGGGTCTTTGCAGACGTAGTCAAGGTTAGGATCCCGAAATGAGGGCGGGCCCCAATCCCATGACTGTCCCTACAAGAAAAGGGGACTGAGGGGAGACCACGAGAGACAGAAAGGTGGCCATGTGGATGTGGACGCAGAGATCGGGTGATGCGTCCACGAGCCAAGGGTCGCCACGGGTGGCCCGGAGCCACCAGCAGCCAGGAGAAAGGCCTGGGGTGCTGGCTCCCTGGGGGCCTCTGGGTGGAACCAGACCCTCCAACACTCTGATTTTGGGTTCGGGCCCCCGAATCAATGCCAGATCTTCCATTTCTTAAGATTTTGAGCATTTCTCACATTGTCCCTTCCTCCCTGCCCCCAGTGGTCACCCATCGTCCCCTGGCGTGGCCGGCCCTCTTCACCCCAGAAAGGGCCCCCGTGTGGGCCCCGCAGGCTGGTCCAGTATCAGCTCCTTCCTGCCAAGAGCATCTTCAGGCTTGACGCTCCGTCCACGGACACCCGACCGCCACCCAGACCCCGGAACCTCCCACTCTAGCCACCCCGCCCCGCCACGTTCCCGTCAAGGCTGGTTCTCGCCTGGCGAGCTCCCTGCAGTTTCTGTCCGCCTGGAAAACTCCCTCTCCCGCCAGGTTTCAGCCCAAACTGCGCCTTCCTCTTGGGAACACTTCCCCGCAGGGTTCCCGGCACACGGTGCCGTGGGCTAGTCCCCGTCACCACACCTCGTGTTCACATGGCTGTCGCTGGTCCTTCCGCTGCCGTGACCCGGGGCCCGGGGGAGGCCCCGCGTGCGGTATTTGTCGAACGAATGCCCGCACGCCCGCACAGGCGACTCGGAAACGCCGCCAGCCTCGCCTTTCTCTGCCAGTTTGTAACGGAAAAGCGAAAACCCAACTCACGGGTTCCACCCCAGGTCTGCGGGGTTGATGTACAGAATCCCGGCTCTGGAGACGGTGGCCGGGGTGGCCGTCCTCAGGTGGCTGATCTCAAACACCAGCCTCATGGTGCGGTTCAGGGGGATTCGCTCGTTGCTGGCCAGCGTGAGGACCTGGGAAGGGGGTCAGGCCTGTGGGTTTTCAGCGGCCGACGTGCCATTGTCCTGATGGTTCATCACACGGGGGTGTCTCAGAACAAAGAGGGCCCGTGCACCTGTGCTCGTCACCAGCCAGCTTCCCTAGAAGTCCCTGACACCTGTCCCACCCCCAGACAACACGGGAGGCTTCCCGAAGTGAGCACCGCGTAGGGCATCACTGTGATACCACATTTGCTTTGGGAAAGCGTGGCCCCGCCCCCCTCTCCCCCCCGGAGTTCTTGTGTTCCCTGTTCCACCCAAGTAAGAATCGTCGTCTTCCGCTGTTTCTAGATCATTCTGAATTCTGTTTCTGCCTTCCAAGATGTTAGATGTCCTGCCACGTTATGTCACATGCCATTTAGGCAAGAAAGTTTTCCGTATCTGTGCCCTTCACCCATGCTGCTGCCGTTCCAGACAGACCCTCACTCCCCAGGGCCAGCCTACGGAAGGTTCCGTCTCACTCCCCAGGGCCAGTCTACGGAAGGTTCTGTCCATTGTGTGCAGCGGGTGGTGACGTGCTTCCCGTGAGCCCCCTGCCCCCCTCCGGGCCATCGCCAGGCTTTGAGGGTTAGCTCTAGAATCCAGGAGCCCCTTGAACCTTGTTGTCATCCATGACGGTGTTGAGAGATTCGATCCACATAGGGTCTATGTCCCCATCCAGGACGATCCACTTGGGGCCATCATGAGTGATGTTGGCCAGGTCCCGCATTATGGTGGAGAAAAGGCCTGTGAATGAGCAGGGCCAGGGTGGGTGAGCAGGGCTGGTGTGGGTGAGCAGGGCTGGGGTGAGCAGGGCTGGGGTGGATGAGCAGGGCAAGTGTGAGCAGGGTTGGAGTGGATGAGCAGGGCGGGGATGGGTGAGCAGGGCTGGGGTGAGCTGGGCCGGGATGGGTGAGCAGGGCTGGGGTGGGTGAGCAGGGCCGGGGTGGGTGAGCAAGGCTGGGGTGAGCTGGGCTGGGGTGGCTGAGCAGGGCTGGGGTGGTTGACCAGGGCCGGGGTGGGTGAGCAGGGCCGGAGTGAGTTGGGTCGGGGTGGGTGAGCAGGGCCGGGGTGGGTGAGCAGGGCCGGGGTGAGCTGGGCTGGGGTGGGTGAGCAGGGCTGGTGTGGCTGAGCAGGGCTGGGGTAGGTGAGCAGGGCAAGTGTGAGCAGGGCAAGTGTGAGCAGGGCTGGGGTGGTTGAGCAGGGCTGGTGGGGTGACTAGGGCTGGGTTGGGTGAGCAGGGCTAGGGTGAGCAGGGCTGGCGTGAGCAGGGCTGGTGTGGGTGAGCAGTGCTGCAGTGATCAGGGCTCGTGTGAGCAGGGTAGGTGTGGGTGAGCAGGGCAAGTGTGAGGAGGGCTGGTGTGGGTGAGCAGGGCAAGTGTGAGCCTGGCTGGGGTGGGTGAGCAGGGTCAGGGTGAGCTGGGCTGGGGTGGGTGAGCAGGGCCAGGGTGGGTGAGCAGGGCCGGGGTGGGTGAGCAGGGCCGGGGTGGGTGAGCAGGGCCGGGGTGAGCTGGGCCGGGGTGGGTGACCAGGGCCAGGGTGAGCAGGGCCGCGGTGGGTGAGCAGGCCCGGGTGCCCCTGGGACGCCTGCTGGTGACCCGCCTCCACTCCGCCTGCCCGGACCCGGCTCCTCCTACCGTCTTTCCATTCCCTGGTGGCCGGGTTGATGATCCCAAAGAGCTCGTCACAGGTGACTGCCTTGGGGTCCAGGTCCACAGCGATCGGCTTCCTCTTCATGTTCTGGTAGGTCTTGTGGAGAGACTTGAGGACCTGGGCGTGGGGGCGGGGGGACGGGCGTTGACACGGGGCTCGGGGTCCCGGCCACTCCGGCACCCGAACCCAGGAAGGTGCCCTCCACCAGGGCTGCGGGGGCCTCCTGCGAACCCCAGGCAGAATTCCTGCTCTGCGACCGTTGTGCTTTGCCGACACTCGGGTGAGCCTGCGTCCCCCGAACGGTGGCCGAGGCAAGTAACCCGGGGACGGGGACCGCAGGCGCTCCCATCCGCGGACAGCGGAGCACCGTGTGCCCGGAGACCGGGCGAAGCTCGGGAAAACTCGCAGCGATTTCCTGACCGTGGAGGCCGTCCCCGCTCGTGGAAGAAAACTCCCCGCCATCCCTCCACCCAGAGAAAAGGGTGTTTAAGGACATTTGTCGGTGGTTCACGTGAACGCGCGTGGGTGTGCGTGTGTGCGTACAGACATAAACATGCATACGTGTGGGGCACCTGGGGTGGGGGGGCTCAGCCGGTTGCGCATCGGGCTTCGGCTCAGGTCACGATCTGGCGGTTTCTGAGTTCGAGCCCCGCGTCGGCTGTCAGCACAGAGCCTTCTTCTGATCCTCTGTCCCCTCTTTCTGCCCCTCCCCTCTCCCTCTCTCTCTCTCTCAAAAATGAATAAACATTAAAAATGCATACATATGTATATGTTCCTTTTAGAAGACTGGGTTCATACAGTTTCTGCCTTTTTAAAAATAACTTGTGAGCGTCCCCCGTGTTATTACTTTGGAAACGATCTTGAATTAATAGCACGGGAGTCCGTCCTGTGGGCGTCCAGCTGAATGCTTGGCTGGCTTCGAATCTTCCGATGTTATCGATGTTAGTAATATTGGCCGCCACCCTCTGCTGCTCACTATGCCCAGATAGTGGCAGGGGACAGGGGACAGGGGACAGGAGGGGGGTGGGGAGCTGGTGCAGGGGGGCAGGTGGGGACAGGAACGTGGGGAGCTGGTGCAGGGGGGGCAGGTGGGGACAGGAATGTGGGGGGGCTCACACGGGGGGAGGAGGGGACAGGAGGGTGGGGGTGGGGCACTGGCCACAGAGGGCCAGGTGGCTGGTGTCCAGGGGGAAGGAGCAGGAAGAGAGGAGGACCCAGGACAAGGGCTGCGGCTGCCCCAGGGGTGTGGGGAGGCGACGAGGCCCTGCGAGGGTTGCACGGGGGCTGGGGGGGGGGGGGGAGGGGCGGCGTGCCTGGGATTTGCCGCTGCCCGCGTTCCCGATGACGAACACCGAGTGCCGCACTTGAAGGAGCTCCTCGAGCTGTACGACCTTGAGCACGAAGCTGTCTTCCGCCTGCAGCTTGAGCTCCACGACGCTCTGCTTGATGATCTGGGGAGGCGCGCACAGGGCTGGGTGCTGGGCGCGGGGACCTGGCGGTCCTGGCGGGAGGGGGACTTCCTGCCTGGCAGGGGGTACTGTGAGGGAGGCCCCCGGCGCGGCTGTGTTCGCTCGCTCGTTCTCGCCCTGCCGGTGATTCTCCCGAGCACCCCTGCGGGGGACAGACCTGCCCGAAGCCCTCTCCGGTCCCCTGGGAGACCCGGCCCCCAGCATTGAAAGAGGGGCCCCCCCCAGGGCTGGAAGGCCGTTCGTGGCTCCAGGGGGCCTCTCGTGGCAGAGGGAGCCGCGTGCCCCACCGTCGCACCTGCCATGGAGGTGCCGGCGCGAGACCCCCCACCCCCCGCCTGGCTGGACCCGAGGGCCCGCCAGGACCTACCTTTTCAAAATTCAGGTCCCGTTTGCGAGGCACGTCCAGGGCAGGGAAGAGGTCCCCGATCAGCCCCATGAACACAGGCAGGTCGTCGGTCACGATCTTGGGGATGTTGAAGTCTCTCAGCGCCCTCATCAGCACCTGGTCCTCTGCCCGGCTGGGGTCGCCCCTCTTCAGGGAGCCGGCCACCACCAGCACGGACTTGATGGCTCGCAGGCCCCAGTCGTAATGATCCTGGGGAGGGCAGGCACGGGCGGCGGACGTGAGCGTGCCTTCCGGCTCGGGCAGCTTCCCCAGACCGGCCCGGAAGGCACCCTCCCCAGCCGCCCTGCGGGCCCCAGATGCCGTCAGCTCGCACCTGCTTTGACAGGAGCTCCCTGCACAAGGTGTAGAGCGTGATGAACTTCCTGGCCAGCAGGCGGGCGTCCAGGAAGCCCTCGGCCACCAGCATGATCTCACATATCAGTTCGAAGTCGGGGACGACCATGGCACAGGGCCTGGGGGAGATCAGCGGGGTGGGCCTCCGGCTTCTCCCGTCTTCCTCCCGCCACCCCATGGTTGGTCAGCCAGCCCCGCACCTCACCTGCCAGGCAGCCCGCAGCGTCAGGGTTTCGGGGCCGAGGGGGTGGGCTCCCAGCAGCCCCCCTCCACTCTCCACCTCCCTGGTTCCTCCTATGCCCTCTGCCCTCCGCCCGGACTGTCGCCAGGCCCTACACCTGTTCTACGGACTCTTCTCTGAACCCTGCCTTCCACCGAAGGGCACGCGCCCCGTGCCCCCCAGGAAGGCAGAGAGGGAAGACCGCCGTCTACTTTTAGAGGGGCCCTGCCTGCTAGACCCCCCGCCTCCCCGACTGGGAAGCCCCGTGTCCCCGGCCTCCCCTGGCTCCCAGCTTGCTCTGGGCTAGCTTCCCCTCTGCCCACGCACCTGAACAAGGCTTTTAAGTTCTCGGGCAACTCGGTGCGTCCCGCGTAGCCAGGGTTCATGGTGATGAACAGGCCCACGGTGGGGACGAGGCTTATCATCTCTCCCAGGAAATTGAAAGTTTTCTTCTTGGCCCGAATTGCATCTTGGACACATTTTACCTAAACAAGCACACAGACACGTCCGCGTGGAAATGACCAGTTTCTTCGGGCTGGATCTCCATCTGTGTTAAAGTGCATGGCTGTGAGTTTGCAGAGGATGCTCCTGGTCTGTCTGTCTGTCTGTCTCTCTCTCTCTCTCTCTATCTTTTTGAGGGGGGGGGGAGGGGCAGAGGGGGAGAGAGAGAGTCTTAAGTAGGCTCCATGCCCAGTGCAGAGCCCAGCTCAGACCTCAATCTCCTGACCCTGGGATCACGACCTGAGCTGAAATCAAGAGTCAGATGCCTACCCGACTGAGCCACCCAGGCCCTCTTTTCTCTCCTTGTAATGAAACTTCATTTTGAGACAGTAGACTCACGTGCAGTTTTCAGAAACAATGCGGAGCACATGCCCGGGTGCCCCCGCGTGACCTACCCGGCGCCCCCTAGTGGTAACATCTGGCACAGCAGCAGTGCAGCATCACAAGCAGGACCCCGACGCCGACAGTCGAGACAAGGGACATTGCCGTCACCACGAGGACCCCTCACGTGCCCTTCTATAGCCATAGCCCCACTTCCCCCGGCCCCCACCTTCTCCTTGGCCCCCGGCTCCCCATTGCTGTAATCCTGCCATTTCACGAATGCTGTGTGGGATCGTGCAGCTTGTAATATGACGTCGCCCAGCAGAACGCCAGGGTGTCGTGCGGCGTGTAACGTGATGTCACCCAGCAGAACGCCGGGGACGCCCCCCCCCCCCCACCCCCCCCCCCCCCACAGACCCGGGGGGCCCCCCCCCCCCCCCGTCCCCCAAGGGCGAAGCTGCCTCAGAGTTGGTTCCGCACTATCGCTGAGTGGTGTTCACCTCCTAGCGACTCCCTGTGTCCCGTTCCTGCCCTGGAAGTGCCGCGTGGGAGCACTGATCAGAGCCACCTCTGTGTCAGACAGTCTTTAAGAAAGCCGGCACTGGGGGAACTCTAAACTTCAGGGGTCCTTGGCCGGGTTTGACGTTCCGCCCCGGCAGAGCAGCTGCGAGGCCGCGCGCCACCACTGGAGGGCGCCCCACGATCGCGGTTAAAACCTTCCAACCACCCGGACTTGAATTCAGAGTCTCCGCCTTCCCAGCAAAGTTCCCGCCCCGGGTCCTGGCCTTTCCTCCCTGGCTGGCCCGCAGCGCAGGGCTCCCTTCCAGAAGGGCTCCCCCCCACCCCCCAACCCCATGCGAAGCCTCTAGCTAGCACCCCGGGCCGGTCCCTGCTGGTCCATTCGAGTCAGAAAACATTCTGGGGTGCAGTGACCGACTTAGGGGGTGGGGCAGTAAGTGCTGCTGCACTGGTGGACTGGGGCCGGGGGCACCCCAAGGCATCGGCCTTCATCCCCTCTTTGCCTTCCTGGCCCCTGGCTCAGGGCTCGGGGACAGCTCTGTGTCAGGAGGGTAACAGTGGAGGATGTCAGCTACCCACGATCCTGCGGGCCAGCCTGTGCCCTCAAAACCATCTTGTGGGTTAGGAGGTGGTTCCGATCACTGAACACAGAGGGTTCCGATCCCCGCCAAGCGCAGAGCTGGGGAGTCCAATCAGTGAGTTTCAACCGGGCCCCACGCCCAGGTTGCCAGTCTCGAGCGGAGGGGGGGCCGGGGTCCCCTCTGCGTCCCCCGCTCTGCCTTGTGTGCTGGCCGGAAGGCCTGGCTCCGGGGACCTGTGTCTGCTTCTCTGTCTGTTGTGCGGGGGTGGGGGTGGGGGTCCTGTGCACCAGCAACAGCCTGACCTCCGGGGCCTTTTGGAATATGCAAAGTTGCTTCTGGACCCCCAGCTTGGCCTCAGTTCCCCGGAGAGAGCCCCGTGGTTCTCACCTCCTGCATGTGTGGGATCACTGGAGGAGTGTGGGGTGGGCACACAGGGCTGTCGCCACCTGAGCATCCTGTCCCCACCTTGTCCCCAGCGCCCCCCCGTGGTGCATTCCCGAAGTTCACGGGCAGATTCCCCCCCTCCCCTCCAAGCACCGCTCTCTAACGCATCCTGCACTGACACCTGTTACAAAGAACTCTGTCCCCGGCCTCCAAGCAAACTCCGGCAGCCCCTCACCTGCGGTCGGTTACGTACACGCCGCTCTCTCCGATGCTCACTGGTTTCGCTTCCGTGTGCCTGCCCGGACCCCGGGCCCCCGAGGGACAGCCCCGGGGGAGACCGCCCGTCTCTGTGCCACAGCACCCCTCGCTGCACGGCGCACTAAGCCCCGCGGGGCCCTACCTGCACGGCGATCACCGACAAGACTTCCACCGAGATTCGGTTGAACTCGTCGAAACAGCCCCAGGCTCCCGTCTGGGCCAGGCCCTTGTAGATGTTGCCGCAGGACTAGAGAGGGGGAGAGGGGAGAAGGGAGCCCTGGGGAGAGGAAGGCAGGCGGAGGGCGGGCGCCCCCCGCGTGGAGCTGGCCTCCGGGGAGAGCCCATCCTGCCCCGGTGATCTCCCTGGGGTGGGGGCTGCCCTGCCACCCCCTGCCGCAGCTGCACAGTTCAGACAAGCGCATTCGTGCAATGTTCTTCTTGCGCACAAGGGAGGGGGCTTCTCTCTGAGGGGCTGGTGGGGCGTGAGTGTCGGTTTCTTCTAGATGCTTCTGGCACCCCAGTCCTCAGCTGGGTGATCGGCAGTCTTCAGTGATTCTGCGAGGGCTCCAGGGAGTGTTACGCTCCTTCCGAGGCGTCCGGGTTCAGGTTTGACTTCTCCGGACTACAGAGGCTGGCGTGGACCGTGACCTTGCTGGTGAGGTTGCTGCTGCCACCTCAGGAGGGTCGGGCCCCGGGGCTCGCATGCGGGTGGGGAAGGGACTGGAGGCCCCCGCAGGCCCAGGCTCCCGGCCTCAGGCCCACCCCCAGCCCTCCTGTCGGAAGCTGCTCTACGGGGCCTCCAAGAGGGTATGCACTCTCCCGGGGCCCTCAGAAAACTGACACCATTCTGCACAGTTTCCAGGGCCTGGCGGGGCCCGGCCTGGCCTCTGGCTCCCCTCCTAAGCCTGCCTGGACTTGCTTTTACCCGGAAGCCCCAGGCTGGATGAACCACGACACAGGTGCCCCCAGCCACCAGGGGGAAAGCTCAGAGCCGAGGCTGGGAGGAGGTCCCCTCCTAGGGCGGGTCAGGACGTTCGGGGCTGGGCGTGCTGACCCTAGGAGCCTCTTCCAGACGTGTTAGTCACATCCACGAGGCCCCAGCTTCCCGGGAGGGCCAAGACGGCCAGCAGGGACACAGCTGCTGAGCCTGCTGGGTGCAGAGACTCTGCAGACCGGGAACCTGGGGCCTCTCCTCCCCGGTTCGGCCTGCAGTGTCCAGATGCCTAGAACACGCTTGGAGCGTGGAGGGTGCTGTACGTGGTCCCCACGGGGGCCTCTGGCCGCCCCCTCCGGGCCTGGGAGCTCACCTTATAATCCATTTGCTCGGAGCAGTTGAAGACGTACACCATGGTGCCCAGGGCCCTGCCCAGATCCTTGGTGGTCTCAGTCTTTCCCGTCCCGGCGGGGCCGGCAGGGGCTCCGCCCATGATCAGGTGAAGGGACTGGGTCAAGGTTATGTAGCATCTGTAAGGGACCTCTGATCATCAAGAGTGCGGCGACCCCACGGCTGCCTCCCTCTCCTCTCACCGTAGGGTCAGCTCGTCGTGCTCATGGTGCACCTGCTGAGCGCCAGGGAGGGACAGGGACCGGCCCGGCCAGCGCGTGAGACACGGCCCGGGAACCAGCACCGTCCTGGGGCAGACGCGGCACAGACGCTGTGCCCACCGCAGGGCGGAGTAAACCCTTGACAGTCACCTCACCATCTTGGAGGACTCGCTCTGAGCACCTCCTGGCCGGTCGGAGTGCTTCGTCTCATTAAGTCGCTCCTTCTTCCACGAGCTCATTCGTAGGATGGCACCCCCCCCACCCCGCCGCAGGCCCCCAGAGAGGATAAGCCAGTCCCCCAAGACCGCACGGCTAGTGAAGCGATGGGTCCAGAACACGGTGCCCGAGGCTGGGTGTCCCCACTGGGCGGCAGGACTGAGTCCGAACGCAGGCCTCCCCTTCCCAAGCGCCTGGTTCTGTCAGCCACGGGGGGGGGGGGGGGGCCCGGGGCGGGGGCGTTGGGGGGCGGCGGGGGGGGGGGGGGGGGGGGGGGGGCCGGGGGCGGGGACATTCGGGTCTGACAGCGCGAGGGAGCACGGGGAAGGGTCCGCAGAAAACAGGCGGTTTCCTTTCCCGGTTGCTCGGGAAGCGACGGGCGCCGGCGCCCTCACCTGTCCGTGAGCGGGGTGATGACCAGCCTCGGCGTGTTGCCCAGGTACTCGTACGAGTACTGGATTTGGGCGTCGCAGATGTTGGCAAAGCAGTGTCTCCTGTCCTCGTCCCAGCGATGCCGGAGCTGTGACTGCCAGGTGAAGGCCTGGGAGCTCTCCACCTGCAGGGAGGCGGCAGGAGGGGACAGTGTGGGAGCCACAGCTGACCCGGGAAGGCCCCCCGTCCCTCCTGCAGGGTCCCACCACCCCCCAGCCCAATCCTGCTGACGAGCGAGCCCCTCCCCCCGGATTGACTGCTCACCAGGGGTGAGTCTCAGGGAGGGATGGGGTTGGGAGGGGTGGCGCGGGGGGGGGGTGTGTGGCTGCCACCAGGAATAGAGCGGCCTCCCCAGGAAGAGGCACCAACGGGGGGCTGGGGTCCCCGAACACCTGACCCTTGCCCGAGCGCCCGTGCCTTGGCCGTGATCATCTTGGCGACCACGTCCCGCGCGTGCACATCGACGGTACAGACGGTCATGATTTTCATCCTGTCGCCGGCAGTGAGGGTTCCAATGAGCAAGGTGATGAGTGCGTTCAGCTGGCTGATCTGCAGGGGCAGAGGCACCTCGGCTGGGACCCCACGTGCTGCCCGTGCACCGTTCCCCCCACCCCCCCACCCTGCCTGGCTGCGTGGGTCCCCTGGGAGCTCACGGCCGGGGGGGACGGTAGGGTAGGCACGACCGGCACGCCTTTGCTTACAAACAGGGAGCGCAGAGAAAGTTCTTCATATCCCCCAAGTGGGGGGGGGGGCGGGGTAAGCAGAGCAGCCCCTGATGGAATTCCGCGGAGGCTCTAAAAATGACATAGCCCGAGAAAAATCTAGTGCCACGGGGAGATGGTGGGTATTCAGTAAAAGCGGAGGTTTTGAAGCCCTGCAGATAGTGTGTGTGTTATTTCCGTGCAAGTCAGTCACATGCACGTGAAAAGATCGGAAGTGTACATACGAGTTGTTGACAGTTGGCACAACAGGTGGTGGGGGTTATGGGTAGCTTTCCTCATGTAAAAAAATTACCTTTAGTTTCGAAATTTCTTTAAAAAAATGCTTATTTATTTATTTATTGTGGACGAGGGGGAGAGAGAGAGAGAGAGAGAAGGAATGAATGAACGAATGAATGAATCCCAAGCAGGCTCTGTGCTGTCAGCACAGATCCCCATGTGTGGCTTGATCCCACGAACCGTGAGATCACGACCTGAGTCGACAGCAAGAGTCAGACGGTCAACCGAAGGAGCCACCCGGCCACCCCTAGCCAAGAATCTTTCTATTTATTTTTTTTAATGATTTTAAATCAATTAATTTTTTTTTTGATATTTCCAACATCAAAGTTTACTAGAAGATCCAAGAATCTTTCAAAAAAGGCTCACGGTAGCCTTTGATGATTTCCAGACCAAAAAATTAAAGTTATCCGTTTCTAATAAGTTTTTTTTTAATGTATATTTATTCTTGAGAGAGAGCGAGTGAGGGAGTGAGCCGGGGGGCAGAGGGAGACACAGAATCGGAAGCAGGCTCCAGGCTCCGAGCTGTCAGCACAGAGCCTGACGCGGGGCTCGAACTCACGAACTGTGAGATCATGACCTGAGCCGGATACTTAACCCCCTGAGCCACCCAGGCGCCCCTAAAGTTACGTATGTCTAAAACGGTTGGTTTCCTTTGGGCAGAACCACTGGGGGTTGCCAAGACTGGAGCGCTTTGGGCCGACCGACGGAAAGGGCAATCCCGCAAGGGCACAGCCGCAGAGCGGATGCCTCTGGAAATCTCTCGGCAGTGTTTCGGATGGACCCGCGGGACCACGCACCTGCTTTTTGTTGTAATCTTTGATGGCGTTTTCATAGCCTTCCTCCAGCCTCGCGAACGCCAGGCCCACCTCGGTGGCCCACCAGATCTGCGTGCACGTGAGCGCAATCTGAAAACAGACGGGCCCCCCCCCCCCCCCCCCCCCCGGAGGGGCCCCTTCTTATAAAACAGTCCCTGCCGGCCAGATAGGCCGTTACCAGTTGGACTGACCGAGGGGGCGGTGAACACAGCCACCCCCCCCCCCCCCGCCGAGCCTCAGACCTGGGCTGGGTAATCAAAGATCCACTGCTCCCTCGGCTTTTCCTCGTACGTCACCACGGCTTCTGGAATTTCGTGTCGGAGCGTGGCGCGCATTCGGTCAAGCACTCGGTTCAGCCAGACTTCCACCTGGGGACGGGAGCCACACTAACCCGACGGGCCCTGAGCTCAGCTAGCTCCAAAGACTCGCTTTGTCATTAAAAAAAAAAAAAAAAAACCCAGGGGTCCTCCCCCCGGGGGGAGGAAAGACAAGGTTTTTGCAGAGCAGGGAGCATGCCCCGCTTAACATCTTCCACTTGCGCAGGCCCCCCCCCCCCGCCTCCCAGAGACTTGTCACACTGGTGGGCTGGGTGTTTAAGCGTGCATGTGATCTCCAGGCAGACAGGGGAGGGGATCCAGAGAAAATTCTAGAAGACTGGCAACGTCTGGGCCCGTGGGGTGCTACTGATGTTGGGAGACATGGCGTCTGTCCTCTCGGGTCCCCGGCATGTTCTGGCTGCTCCTCAGGTGCCTCGTGTCAGGGTCCAAGGTGGTCCCGTGGGACAAACTTGCAGACGGGCCTTCTTTGTATTCGGAAATACAAGCCCTCAAGTAGCCATTGCTGGCGGGGGTGGGGTAGGTGGGTGGCGGCGGGGGGTGGGGTGGAAACAGGACAATCAGGTTGGTTTTTCTTTTAGACTAAAGACGGTGCAGGCCAACTGTGTCTGTAAGGAGCTAACCGGGGGAAGCGGGTCTGAACACGCCTCCGTGACTGGCTCTTGCCCCAGCCCTGCCAACCTTGTCCTGAGATTTTCCTTTTTTTTTTTTTTTTTTTTAACATTTATTTTTGAGACAGAGAGAGAGAGAAAACACGAGTGAGGAGGGTCAGAGAGAGAGGGAGACACAGAATCTGAAACAGGCTCCAGGCTCCGAGCTGTCAGCACAGAGCCCGACACGGGGCTCGAACCCACCAACGGTGAGATCAGACCTGAGCCGAAGTCGGATGCTTAACCGACTGAGCCCCCCAGGCACCCCTGAGATCTTCCTCTTTCCTCCCCCAGCGAATTCGTCTCTGAGCTACCTTTCGTTTAGGATGATGTCGAAATCCCATTTGGTTGCTGAGTTGGGCAATGAGATGGGGGTGGGGGGTGGGGGCGGACAAGGGGCTGCCGGAAGTTTCTGTCGGCAGGAGGTGGCCTCTCAGGGAGGCTAGAGAAGGGAACGGGCCGCCCGAGATGAGGAGAGCCCTCTGGTCAGTCAAAGCCCTAAAGCTGACTGTTCGGGGCCCCCCCAGGCGGTCCCCCCACAAGCCCTCGAACAGCTGGACTGTGTCGGAAACCTCCCCTCCCCACCCCTCCTCTTCTGGCTGTTGGCTCGCAAGATACGCTTCAGGCTGTGCAGGCGAGGCGTTGCTGGAAATGCTGTAAGGAAGCTGGTGGAGCTTTTATTCGAGAGAAGGACCGTCATGGGCCGGCGGCCGTGCCGACACCCCCCGCCAGAGGTCCCCGCTGTCCCTCCAGCGCGGACGTGCCCGCGGCGCTCACCTGCCCCGAGAGGTCACACTCTTGGTCAAAGTGAACATACTCGTCTTCCTTGCTGTGCATGCCCAGGCCAACTTTGAGAGGCTTCCTGTCGTCATCGAGGCGGAACTCCAGCTTGCACAGGCTGTCGAAGAGCTTGGCCAGGTGACGGCCCACCTGGGGCGGGACAGGGCAGACACTGGGTCAGGTGAACCAGGGACTGGGGGGGGGGGGGGGGGGGCACGCGGCCTGCTTCTCTCCCCCTCCTCTGATCGGTGATGACCAAACACGTGTGACCAACCAAGGGCACAGCGGAGGGCTCTGAGGCGGGAGCCGGCACTGAGAGACAAAGGTCTGTTCCGGAAGATTCCGTTTCCTTGACAAGGCCGTGTCCCTGGGCCACCCCACGCAGACCTGCTTGTGCGTCCCGTGACTTTACGATTCAAGGAAAATATAGTAAAATATAGTCGTTTCCCCCACCTGCTTAGTTACCCCTTTTCTCTTTCAGCAGCACCTCAAGGAGACCTCTCCTCCTGGGTCTCGGGGCCTGGGGTCTGTTAGGACCAGCCAGCGGGCGGGTCTCTGAGAAGGAGCGGCTCACCAAGCCCCGGGCCTCCAACCCGTCTTCCAGATGAGGAAAACGAGGCACGGGAGGTATGGGACAGGATCTGAGACGCGTCCAGTGAAGCGGTCATGGCCGGGCCCCCGGCAGTTTCTGGCGCGGACGGCCTTGTGGAGGTGACGTGCACCCACCCGCCTCCACCCCAGCCAGGGCTGCCGAGGGGACGAGCACGGGGCCGCCCGGGGCCCGCCTACCTCCACGGGGTTGTTTCCGTTGGAGAGAATGTCCAGGAGGTCAGCCGAGGAGACAAAGTAGAACCTCGGGAAAGCCAGTCTTTTGGTCTCTAAATATTCCGCCAAGGCCTTTTCGCACACGGCCAGGCTAGGAGGGGGCAGGAAAGGGGGCTGTTGAGGCCCAGTCCTGGGAAGGCCTCCTCCAGCCCAGCCCAGCCCAGCCCGTCCGCGCTGGGCTGACAGCTCCGGAGACGCCCGGCTCGCAGCCCGTTTCATTCAGACCTTCCGACCGGACACGCCGCGGGCGTTCCTCTGAGGCCGGACACACGCTGCGTGGCCGGCGTGGCACCCTGTGGCCGGGAGCACGAGCCCCCAGGAAGGGGAGTTTGCTCTGTCCTGGCCCGGGGAGGGGGCGGGGCATGGGCTGATGGCTCAGGTCCCTGCAGCCGGGACGCCTCTCACCCGGACAGGCGTGGGGACCCACCTCTTCTTCAGATTCTCGAGCTTGTCGTAGAGGCCGGGTTTGTTGGTGGCCTCCACCACGTTGGGCGTTTTCACCGCCTCCTCCATCAGGGCCTGGGAAGAGACGGGACCCCCCCGCCCCGCAGGGCGTCAGTAGCCGCGTTTTCTCCGCAGAGCCCTTCCCGCAAAAGCCCGGGAGGAGGGAGAAGGCTGTGCTCGCCTTGAACTGCATGTCAATGCCGTCGAAGCGCCTGGAGTCCTCTGGCAGCTGGGCGCGGATGTCTTCTGAGCCGATGAAGATGCTCTCCAGGTGGCTCCAGGTTCTCTGGACCTCAAACCAGATGGAGATGACGGAGTCCGCCGTGGACAGCTTCTGCTGCCAGCTCGTCACCTCCTTCAGGAAGTGGGACAGGTACTTGGACATCATCAGGTTCTGCAGCTGGACCTGGTTGTCCTCCAGTGTCTCCACCAGCACCTCGTCCGACTTCAGCATCATGGTGCCCGTGCGCGGGTGCGGCTCGTGCTCAAACTCCATGGTGGACCAGGTGCTGTCCAGGGCTTTCAGAACCTTCCAGGGGACACAGAAACGGGCTCCCTCAGCGGTTGGCAGGAGGGGCCGAGGAGGACCCGGAGTTCTCTGGAACACGGGACGAAGCCCTGCTTTGAGAAGACCGACACGTTCACGCCAGCAACACTGACAGCCGCCAAGAGGGGGAAACAACCCAACGTCTGTCCATCAACAGACGAACAGACAGGCGAGACGAACAGGTCATCGGCAGGCCGTTGGGCCATAAAAAGGAATGAAGTTCGGACATACGCTCCCACACGGGTGGACCTTGACGACATCACGCCATGTGAAAGCAGCCAGACGGAAAAGGCCGTACGTTGCGTGACCCCGTTCATACGAGACGGCGGGATGGGCGAATCCATAGGGACGGTGGGTTCGTGGTGGCTTAGACGAGGGACAGGGATGTACGGGAAGGTGGGGGGATTTCTAGAGGGCGTGGCTTTCTTTTTGAGTTGACGGAAATGTCCCAACGTGGAATAATTCTACCACGTGATGCTTGCCCACATCTATGGAGAGACAAAAGCCACTGAGTCGTACGCGTTACATGGGTGAGTGCGACGGCATGTGAATTATAGCTCAAATAAAGCCAAAACATGACCACTCACACTCGCCAAGCAGGTGAGGAGACAGGTTTGAACCACAGAGGGAATCCTCCCCAGTGTCCCTGTGTCCCGGGACCGCCCCAGCCAGCCAGTGGCCAGCCCTCCTGCCTTGCCTCCTCCCACCTCTCCTCCAAAGCCACAAACAAGGGTGCTCCATGAGAGGAGAGAGCTCGGGGCAGTTTTAAATGTGCTACCATTGTTGGGGAGCCTGGGTGGCTCTGTCGGTTAAGCGTCCGACTTCGGCTCAGGTCACGATCTCACGGTTCGTGGGTTCGAGCCCCGCGCCGGGCTCTGTGCTGATGGCTCAGAGCCTGGAGCCTGCTTCCGATTCTGTGTCTCCCTCTCTCTCTGCCCCTCCCCCACTCGCACTCTGTCTCTCTCAAAAATCAATAAAACATTAAAAAAAAAAAGTGTCACCATTGCGCACAGGAGACACAAGTACAGCCGGGGTGGAGGAGTGGGGTGGAGGGGATCCTTTCCTCAGTTATAAATTCTGGAAGTATCTGGGGGGGCGTCGGTTAAGAGAAAGCCCACCAAGCTTTCGTTTTTGTGTTAAGTGGCCGTTGGACCCCATGCTTGTAGGCGGTGGGCTGGTGGGTCAGGTTGAGCATCATCCCATATGAACAACGTTGCTTTTGACAAAACAAAACAAAACAAAAATACCTTTTCCATCCCCGACTCTTTCACAGCCTTGTCAACGATGTTCCGGACCTCGTCCTCGTATTTGTGGAGGTTTAACTGTAGTAAATCGGCCAGGGTGGTCTCATCTGACATTTCGAATTTCACCTGGGGGGTGGGGTGGGGGGAGAGGCACGTTCTGCATCAGGTCCTTTATTTAGCACGGGACAGACATCTCTGTGCCTTGTGGAGAGAGGCAGGTGAGCAAGTAATCCGGGCTGCAGGGGGGGAGCGAGCGGGAGCTCTGTGCCACTGTTGACGGGCTGCGTGACATGGGTGAGTGGCTCTTGAGATGAGATCATCCTGGATTATCTGTGTGGCACCTAAACCCAGGCGTCCTTATAAGAGAGGAGAGGAGAGGAGAGGAGAGGAGAGGAGAGGAGAGGAGAGGGCTTTGAAATGCAGAAGAAAGCCATGTGGTCATAGACACGGAGATTGGTGGGACACGGGAGGCAGCCACGAGCCAAGGAACGCCTGGGGCCACCACAAGCTGGAAGAGGCAGCGAAGGACTGTCCCCAGGAGCCTTCAGAGGGAGGGACCCCTGCCCACACCCTGATTTCAGACTTCCGGCCACAGAGCCACGAAAGAACACGTTTCTGTGGCTGGAAGCCCCCAGTGTGTGGTTCTTTGCTGTAGGAGCCCCAGGGCACTAACGCACCTGCTCAGGGATCAATGCTATTGACGTTACTCGCCATTGTTTTCGTAGCAGGCAGAACTGAGTCTTGGGCACTGTCGCTCTAGTGACAGAACCAGGTGCTGGCATTGTGCCACCCAGTCCTCAAACCCCTTCCACACGCCCTCTCCTTCGTTCTTGCCGTCACACGGACATTTCCCGACACCGCTTCTGAGCCCCCTCTGGAAACTGGCTTAACCCATTGATAGAACGGAGCGTCTCCCGATCACATTTGGGAAAATAGCTGCCGGGGTTTCACTAAGTCCCCAGCTGGGGCATCTTAGTTGCCTGTTGATCGCCGGCCAGGGATCTCTCCCGGGGCGCCTGGGTGGGCATATGAAGCTGCTGGCCAGTGGCCTGGAAAAGCTGTGGTCTCAGCACCCAAGTACTCCAGACAGCCTTTCTGGTTGTCTTGTGTGACTTTCTCCCAAGGCTCAAGCCACATCCCACCTGCTCCCGAAGCCTTTTCTGTCCTTCCCTGCCCTCGGAGAGGATGCCTCCTCTAAACTCAGAATCGCTGCTGAAAATCCCACTTGGGGATCCCGAATATGATGGCTTGTGCTATCCTCCTCTCGCTTCCCTGAGAGCAGAGGCTGTATATTCCCTCTCTCTCTCTCTCTATCCTGGGCACCGCTGTGGGGCCTCTGCAGAGTAGCTGTCCAATATAGTTTTGGTCAATGCTTGCAGGCGGTGGGAACTGTTCCTATCTGCCTCCTGCGGCTGTCGATGCCAATAACAGCCCTCCGACTAGGGGACACCCCTGGGAAAATTAGGACGCTAGGGCTCTGTGGTCCCGGGGTGCACGGGGAAGCCAGGATTGCTGTTCATCCGAGCTGAACTTCCGGAACCCTGTGGACAGTCAACTTACAACCGAAACCGACTGCCGGATTCGCGGGGCCCGGTGCAAAATGAAAACGATGGGGCCCTTTGTTAAAAAATTATTAGGAATTCCCAGACGGCCACAGCAGAGCGCTGCACGCAGCACAGGGGCCCTCTGCGCGCAGAGCCCCCCCCCCCCCCCCCCCCCCCCCCCCCCCGTGTGACCGGTCCAGGTCACAAGTACCCGAAGCCGGCCTTGCCCACGCCCGGCTTCGCCCGCGTCGGGCCGGCCCGTCCCGCGGCGAGGCCGGCCGGCCGCCGAGCGCACTACCTGGGTGGCCTGCATGAGCTGGTGCCAGTGACGGTCCCGGATGGCGGGGTTCTGCAGCTCGCTGACGGCACGCAGGGACGTGATGGTGTTCTTCACCATGTTGTCCAGCCCCACGAAGGCGTCCCAAGCTTTTATCTCCTTGTCCAGGGACCTCACGTCCTTGGCAAACTTCTTACAGTCTGTGTCCATCTGTTCGACGTTAATATTTTTCCACTTGGTGGTCTTCCAGTGGTCGATGCTGGTGTTCACCTGAGGGGGGGACAGCTCACTGAAGGTTCGGGAAGACGGCCGGGTTACCTTCCTGCCGTGGCCCCCCGGGGAACAGCGAGGGTGGTCAGGTGGACAGATACAAGGGTGGCGGGGGCCAGGGCGGGGAGACGAGTTGTATGGATACAACTTAGAAGTCGGCAGTTAAGACAGATCTGGGCAGTGTCCTATGGTGGGCGCTATCGCTCTACTGTTTTTATAGTTTTTTGTTTTTTTTTTTAATGTTTGTTTATTTTTGAGAGAACAAGAGACAGAGGGCAAGCGGGGGGAAAGGGAGAGAGAGAGAGAGAGAGAGAGAGAGAGAGAGAGAGACACAGAATCCGAAGCAGGCTCCGGGCTCCGAGCCGTCAGCACAGAGCCCGACGCGGGGCTCGAACTCACGGACCGCGAGATCGCGACCTGAGCCGAAGTCAGACTCTTAACCCAAAGGCGCCTCTACTTAACAGGACCACCCGACGTGCTTCGACCAGGAAAACGTGAGTGATGCCTGGCACTTGGGGGCAGAGGCACTTCACGGCCAGTGCTCAACTCCGAGTTCTGTCGCCTTGGCAATCACGGACACGCGTGTGGCTACCTAGCCCGGATCTCTGAGCCGCCCCAGGGCTGCTTGGAACCAGCGCGTGGATTCGGCACGGAAGAGAAATACGCTTTTGCTGTTAACAACACAGAGCTGTCTTTCAGGGCTGTTTGTCAGTGCAGAGTAACCTGGCTTATACTGACTGGTGACAACGTGTTAGAAGAAACCGGAAGACACAGAATGTTCCCCTGGGAAAAACCCTACCAACAGTGAAGAAGACCACAGATCTTCTGGGTCTGGGATGGGCTGAAAACGGATGCGTAGCTGGGATCGAAGGGACGAGATTACCGGCAAGAGATTATTGAGGCAGGGACGCCCGGGCGGGACAAGAGTACTTGTTACCAAATGAACGAGACAGAGGTGGGGTGTTTACAAGAAACCTGCCTGGAAGCTATGCTCAGAGGCAAACCTCAATCACATCAGTGGCTCTTTCTGGCAGGTTTAAGCTTATTCTCTATCCTGTTTTCCTAGAAGCGTCCTGGCCAGTTCGGTCTGGAGAACTGTCCCTGAAATACTCTGGCTGTAAACGCTTACTGTTCCCTCCCGGGCAACGTAGGCTCTAGTCTGTGCTGAGCGGTGTTTGTCGAGGGGAAGTGCGGCCACCCGTCCTCTCTGGCTTTACCGCTGCCTTCTGGGATGGCCTTCCGACGCAAGAGACTCGAGTTCAGCCAAGTGTGGAAAGTAAGTATGCGTCCGCTCTCGTTAGGAGCGAAAGAGAGCCTGTAACTCCAGAGACGCCTCCCCCTGTGTAAGCACTGCGTGGGCTCAGTGCGGTCATCTTCAACATCGAACTCTGTCATCCTGACAGAGGAAATAAACGAGGAGACAGAGGGGGCTTCCGTACGGGAGCCCTGCGTCACGCCGGGAGAGCAGTTCTCCCCCAGATTAGCTCGCGGAGAAGATTCGGCTCCGTATAAAGGCGTGATGGTTTTCCCTCTCGCAGGGGAGGAGGATTTGACAAAGATTCTCAAGTTCGATCCCGAGAATGAGAGAGAAGGCTCACGCGTCTCTGCCAACGGGGGAGCTGGGAGGAGAGGCGGCAGGAGCCCCCAGGCGCTCGTGCGCTACCCTTCAAGAGGGGGTGCCTGCGTCGGCCACGCTGTCGCATCCGAGCGGCAGAAGGATAGCGGGAGCACCTCGTCTGGGCGCTGGGGTGCGGTGGGGGTGCAGAGCCCCCTCCCCCTGACATCCGGGTGCTGGGCAGCAGCCGGGGCAGAGCCACCCGTCCCCCCGCCGCCCCGTCCTTGAGTCCCCGTGGCGCTGGCCTGCCCCGTCCACACCTGGTGCCTGCCATCCGCCTCACCATGACGATCATGTCCCAGAGCTCCTTCAGCAGGCGGACCTCCTTGTGACAAGCTTTGAGCTGCTTATAGTCTGGGACCGTGACTTCGAACAGGCTCCCGGACTTGCACAGGGAGTCCATGACACTCTCCATGGACACGATGCTCTTTTGTTGCTGGGGGGGGGGGCGGTGAGGGAGGGGGTCAACAGCAACGTTGGCGCTCAGTGCTGGCCTCCCTCTCGCCCTCCGCCACGTCCCGGGGCACCTTCTCGGGGTCGCCGCCAGCACCCTGCTGTGTCCCAGCCCCACGCGCCGACCATGGGGCAACGGTCGCTACCCTCCCCTCCTGCCTTCAGACGCCCGCTGCTTCTGATCGTGCGGGGAAGGCGGTTTAGGCTCAAGAAGTGAACGGACTCTATGCGAACTTCCTGAGACTTCCAGGCTTTCCTAATTTTCACGCTCTATTTTATTTTATTTTATTTTATTTTTTTTACCTTATTAAGCATTACGTAGGTAATGCCTGATTGCTTTAAATATGATGGAAGCCTAGGCAAGAGGAGGAAGGCAAGAGTCACCCCAAACCAGGAGAGCGAGAGTGGGTGCTTCCGTGTCGAGTACGCGCGTTGTCTGCGCGGGTGTGAAGGTGGGCTCCCCGTGTGTGCGGGCGGGTGGCTCCAAGAGGCCTTTCGCACGCACACACCCGGTTACTAGACAAGCTCACGCGGGATCCCCCTGCAGAATCAGCCCGGGTCCCTCAGGCTCCAGGAGACGCTGTGTGCCTCCCCACTGGGCTCGGGGACGTGACCCTGCAGAACGGGGACCATCTTGGGGACCATCTTGGGGAATGGCAGTCCCGAAGCTGCGTGGGAAGAGCAGAGGCTGGGGGAGGGCACGCACGGGTGACCCTGAAGGTCACACGCACTTGGGGTCTCTTGCGCTAAGTCCTGAGTGCCCCACACGCTCCCCCGCGGGACCCAAGCCCGAGTGGGTTGTCAGGCCCAGCCCCGTGGAATTTGCACGTTGGACGCCGGCCACGGATGAAACAGCGGAGACGGAGGGGGACGTGGTGAGAGGCTCGGGCACGGGACTTGGGGTCCGTGGGGACACCTGCGCACACGCACAGCCCCGAGGCCAGGCCCCTCGGGGCCGCGTCCCTGGACGCCCACGAGTGACAGCCTGAGGAACGGCCGAGAGGCACCGGGGCCTCGACCAACGTACCTTATTCAGGGACTTGTAGGGGTCGGGGTCCGTGAAGGTGAACGGCGCTTCTTGCCGGAACTTCTCTCTGAACTCGTGCTGCTTGAGCTAAGGGAGGAGCAGCCGTGTCACCCTCCCCAGCCCCGCCACGTGGAGGGTGCGGGCCCGGCCCCCCCCCCCCCAGGATGGCACCACCTCAAACTGCTGGCACTTCCGTCTCAGGATGTTGACCTCGTTGGCCTGGAGGGGCGCCACGTTCTGCTTCACCTGGATGGCCAGCTTCTTGGTGTTTGTCCACTGCTCGGGCAGCTCCTGCGGCAGATCGAGCCCGGGGGCCGTTCCTTTTTCCGTTGTTTCAAGACACTTTCTATCGCGAAGCGTTACGGACTCACGGGGAATCGCCAAAGTAGTAGAGAGTCCTGTGTGCCTCCCCCAGCCTCCCCCCCGGGGCTGGCACCTCAAACGGCCGCGGTGCGACCCCCCCACCCCAGGAAACCAGCATCGGCGCGTTTCTGGGAACCAGGTGGCAGACCTTGTCCGCTTTCACCCTGCGCTAACCCGACTGCATCGGCACACGAGTGCGCACGCGATTTGTGCGGGAGCGTGTGTCGTCCTAAGCGACCTGAACCCACGTCTAGGTCCCTGTGACCACATCCTCAGCGCACAGACACGGAACTGTCCTTTGCGGGAAGAACTCGTCCTGCGTGGTCTCTGTATCTGCCCCCAGCCCGTCCGTGGGCAACCACTAACCTTCTCCCCATTTCTAGAATCTTGCTAGTTTAAGCACGGCTTTAACAGTCAGATGGATTTGTGTATTTTCAAAGTTCTCCGCCCCTGAGCAAATATCGGACTTCTGATCGTAAGATGCTGAGGCCCTCCCCCTCCCCCCTCCCCCCTGCCCTGCCACGGGGAGAGCCGGGCTGACCCGGGGCCCTCCGGGCTGGGCAGTTCCCAGAGCAGCCCCCCCCGTGTCCCTCCAGGAGGGAGCCGGCCCCGCCTCGGCCTCACGGCCCTGCCCCTCGCCTCTGCGGGGCCTCCGCCGACCCCGCTCTCCGTCCACTGTCCCCTGCACCCGGGCCGGACCCGTCCTCGGGGGCAGGTGTGGGGTACAGGGGCATTTTTAATCCAACAGTTAAAGGGAGGCCCCACCGGCCCCACCCTGGAGGCCGTCTCAGTGTCCCTTCCTCTGTGGGGACATTCCACGGGGTTCCCGAATCCAGAGGGGAGGTTTATCGTGCAGGCCCCGCGTGAGGCCTTGTCCCTGTTCAGGCAGCCTGCACCCCCGCTGCAAGGCCCCCAGCAGTGGGCGGCCTCCCTCCCCTCTTCCCTGGACGCCCTCCTCCCCTCTTCCCTGCACACCCTCCTCCCCCCACCCCGCCCAGCACTGGGCGGCCTCCCTCCCCTCTTCCCTGCACACCCTCCTCCCCCCACCCTGCCCAGCACTGGGCGGCCTCCCTCCCCCCTTCCCTGGACACTCTCCTCCCCTCTTCCCTGCACACCCACCTCCCCTCACCCTGCCCAGCACTGGGCGGCCTCCCTCCCCTCTTCCCTGGACGCTCTCCTCCCCTCTTCCCTGCACACCCTCCTCCCCCCACCCTGCCCAGGACTGGGCGGCCTCCCCCACCTCTTCCCTGCACGGCGCGGCACCTGGCCACTGTCTACCTGCAGCTTCACATGCGTCTCCTCCGGCATCTCCTCCCCGTAGGTCTTGAGCAGCTCGATGGTTTGCTTCAGGGGCTCAAACATGTTGTCGGTGGCCACCTGTCTCTCCTTGACCTTCATCAGATGCCCCATCACCTCCACGAGACCGTCATAATCCCCCTCCTTGAGGGGCTTTGTCAAGCCCATCCTGGCAACTTTCATGAAGGCCTCTAGGTCAGCCAGGCTGTTGAACGAGAGGGCCCGGTGACAGGCGCCCCCCTCCACGGGGAGGGTGAGGCCCATCGGAGGAGGCGGCCAGCCGCGAGGGCTCCCCGTTGTGCTGCGGGGCCGTGCTGAGCAAGGGAGAGCTCCTGTCCGCCCCCCGACACCACCTTGACCCTCACCCTACGCCTTACCAGCCCCGCTCAGACTGGCCTCCTGGGCAGAGCTCAGCCCACCCGTACTCCCTCCCGGCACCGTGCCCTCAAGGCCCTGACTGCCGCCTCTGGTCTCGTGGGGCCGGTCCCCTGGTGACACTTCAGCCTGCTCTGCCCCACCCTCCAGGCTGCAGACCGTGCGTGCTCAATAAACAGGTGTCGAACGAAGCACAGGGTGTCCCTTCACAGCCGGTGACGCCTTTCCGCTGGGACCCCCACCCCCACCTCTTGCTGGGGGCCCACTGGCCTCTAAGCCTGACCTCCAGCCGCCCCGTGGCCCGGAGGAGCGCCCACCCGCACCACGGAAGCCTGTCTGCCCGGCTCTCCAGGGACGTGGCCCTCTGCAGGGTGGCGGGGGATGGGCTGCGGGGTCCCGGTGCCCACCTGTTGACGACGTGTTCGCTCAGGTGACGCTTGAACATGAAACCCCAGCGCTTGATGATGTTGAGCAGAGCCTGCTTGAAGGGGCGGCAGTCGCACTGCAGCCAGCCGTTGAACACCTTGGTGTTCTCACACTTGGACACCTCCTCGTACAGCTTCTCGTAGGAATCGATCTGGAAAGCGGGGCCACGGCTCAGTCGGGTGGCCGTGGGAGGCGGCGGTACAGCACGCGGGCGGCCCCCACCCCCCTGCGGGGCACGGCTTCCCGTCCCGGCAGCCCCGGGTTCTCCGCAGCCCAGTGGCCCGTCCCCAGCTCAGGCAACCTGTCAGAAAGGGACGCCATCGGGCAAGGCCAGCACGACAGGCTGGCCTCTGCAGGACAGGCCAGAAGCCAACAGGTGAATGCGGTCAGGGCAGGCTCGGGGCACCTACACTTGGCCCTCTTCGCGCGGCGCTCCATTCTCGGGGCTCTCATGCTCCACCAGCCGCCCCCACCCCGTGCGGCGGCTTCGGCCCTGGTGCGCGTCTCCCCTGGGGGCGGGTCACTGCTGCTCACGGGCGACTCCCCGTCACCGCGCGTGTGGGCAACAGGTGGAGGTTTGCGTAGTAACGGTTTTTCTCACGTTCCGTCTTTCTGCTCTGGCACCTGCAGCCTTGCTGAGCCTGGTGGGACGGTCCCTCCCAAGGCTGGCAAATTCCCAGAGAAGGCCTCTCCCCAGGGAGCGTCTTTCTTATACAAACCAACCCAGAACCCACTCCCCAACCACCCTCTTCGCCCTCGGGGCCGACATTCCCCTGTCCTCAGCACCCCAGGGCCTGGTCCCCGCAACGAGGCACCAGCCCTACCCCGCGGAATCCACTGACATGATTCCCACTAGCTGATCCTAGGTCCCCTTGCCCTGCCTCTCCCGAATATTCCTTCCAGGCTGTGAATCACGCCTTCCGCTCTGTCCCTCTGCCTCCGGACCGACCCCAGTGCTGCCCCCATGGCCCTGCGGGGCGGGGCCTGCTCCCTCCTCCTGGAGCCAGTGAGTCACAGACTCTTTTCCATGGCGATCATCTCCTGCTCGGCTGGAGTCACCAGACCCGAATAATAATAAAACCCGCATTTTGAAACCTTTCACCGGAGGTTTGAATGGAGCCCAGTGACCTCCCTCCCTGGGGTGGGGGTGATCCCGTGAGGGGGCGAGGCTCACGCGCACCTGCTGTTGGAACTGGGCGAGGCTGGGCGGCGTCTTGGGGAGGGCCTCCTCGGCCCGGGTGTCCAAATCGTCCAGGGTGGCCGCCCGCCCGTAGATGAGGAAGTTCTTCATGAACTCCTGGGGGTCGTCCATCCACAGGTAGGAGTACCTCTCGAAGGAGTCCTGGTACTCCTCGGCCTCCTTCATGGCGCTGAGGACCAGGCTGGACAACTCCTCCCTCATCTCTATGAGGTCCGACATGTCCTCGAGGTCTGCCTGGGAGGGGGCAGGAGACAAGCGGACCTGTGAGCCGTTTTGCCGGGGGTCACGGCGTGGAGGTCATCTCTCCGCCCTGCAAGGAAGCTCCCCGCCGGCGGGAGCGTTGCTAACCTCTCAAGGTGGGAAACAGAAATCTGCCCACTTGCCGTGTTGGCCCGTGAGGAGATCATGTCGAACGTGACTTTTGTCTGGCGGACCCCAGGGTGACTCACACACTGATTCATCCGGGCCGTGCACCTGCTGTGTGCCACACGGGGGGGTGGGCACGGGGGATCTAGACAGGGCTCGCACGGAGGGTCCAGGGGCGGGGTCAGACGTTCACCAAAGAATCCCAGACCCTGAGACTTGTCCTAACGTTCACCGGGGAGGAGGTGGGGGGAACGCTCCCTGCGGAAGTGACCATTGTTCTGGCCCCTGCTGGATGGGGGGCGGGGGGGCAAAAAGCAAGAGAAACAGCAAGGCACAAGCAAAGGCCCTGTGGTGGACAGACGCGGCCGTCTGAGGAACTAAAAGGAGTCCAACACGATGGCTAGAGCGGGGACCAGGGGAGGCCTGTTCTGGACAGAATCTTTTGCGTTTCAAGCGACAGAAAACCCAACCCGAGTTGGTTTAAGCAGCAGGAGAATTCACGGACCCACGGACCTGGAGAATCTCAAGGTGGAGGGTGTGCGTTAATTACGGTTTGTATTTTCGTATCTTAAGATTCACTGACATCTTCTAAAAAACTTTTTGAATATTTATTTTTGAGACAGAGACAGAAAATGAGCCGGGGAGGGGCAGAGAGAGAGGGAGACACAGAATCCAAAGCGGGCTCCAGGCTCCAAACTGTCAGCACAGAGTCTGATGCGGGGCGCGAACCCACAAATGGTGAGATCATGACCTGAGCTGAAGTCGGACGCTTAACTGACTGAGACGCCCAGGCGCCCCAAGATTCACTGACGTCTTAAAAAACCTTGCTGGCTGGGGAGACACCACCCTCCTGGGGATTAGCCAACTCTGAGCGACTAAGGGCTCAGGAGCAGGGAGCACACCCTTCATATGCAAACCATCCAGCCCTGGGTCTAGACACCCCCCCCCCCCCGCCCCCACCACCTCCTTTCTCCCAAGCCAACGCTCCTCCTATCCTAAGTGCCCCAGGGTCAGGTACCAGGTAACCGAGGTGACCCCTGGGCCTCAGAGTCACTGACGTCAGTGCAAACTGGCCAGTTCTGAGCTCTTTCCCTCACCAGCCTTGCCTCTCCTGCAGAAACCCCACGGAAGTCTCCGGCCTGGGCTATCCTCCTCATTCCTGCTTCTGCCTCCCGACTGCACCTGCTTGGATCCCTGCCACCCCGCGGGGCCCGCCAGGCCTCCCGTTTCTATGGGAACTGTGAGCAGCACTAACTTTCCTCTCAATGGCACCGGCCTCTCCACATCGCCGCTCAGTCACCTCCGTAAACTAAGATCCCACGGGTAGGAATGAGACCGGTGTGTGGGGGGGGGGGTTCAAGGCCTGGGGTGTGGCATGATCAGCAGGATCCTTGTCTTACTTTGCTCTGTCCTCCTCCACGTGTGGCTTCCTCAGCAAATGAATCCCCTCAGAGCCCCACGGAGGCTGCAGGAGCTCCAGACCCGCATCCTGCCAGACTCCGGAGCTCACGGGGTCCCACGTCCATACCTGAGCAGACGTCTGGTGACAGACTCTATTCTGGGCTCGGGAACAGCTTGCCGTGTGCACTTGGGCCGGGCTCATCCCCTTTCTGTGGCTCAGAAATCCTCAGGCCGTTTTCTTTGCCCGATACCGTCGGCCTGGAAATCCCCTCCTCACCCTTCAAGACTCCGTGCACACTCAGCTCCTCTGGGAAGCCGCCCTTGACCTTGCCAGTTATCTCCTCTGTGTACCCACCTCACCGCACGCGCGCACGGGCACACACGCACACACACACACACGTGTGCACACACACCTTCCTAACAGTACAGAGCTTCTTGTTGTAAATATCTATTACTGCAAAGAATTCATGCTCGTTACCAAACTTCAAGCGGTGCTCACGTATATGAAATAAAAAACAACCTTGCACCCCCTGTCCCGCCCCGACCCCTCACCGTCCCCCATCCTTAACCCCATCCTGTTTCCAGAGGTAAGCACTCTTAACGGTTCGGAGTGTATCCACAGAAATACAGACTTTCGTTCGTGTCAACGAATGAAATCGTATTCTACGCGTTGTGCCACACACAACTTGATGAGCACTTAACAACCTGTCACCAGCCTCTTTCCACCCCTGGCTCATGTTTGGGACTCAGCTGGCTGTCCTTGTGCGGATGGGCCCGAATCTACTGGCATCTACTGGAGAGCTCCCTTATTGGGGGGCATTTAGGTCTTTTCCAGTTGGGGTTTCCCTGTTATACAGACAACGCTCTGACAAACACGTCCTCAGACCTCCCTCCAGGGGGAGCCTAACTTCCTATGCCTTTTTGTGTCTGGAGAATCTGCTCAGACTGGGTCGTTTCCAGGTGTTTAATGCATCGAGGGTCCGAGGATGTGCGAGCCAGGGAAGCGTGTTGGTCGAGATGCCCGAGCACTGAGGGACTCACAGGGTTAACCTCCAGAAGGAAGCGAACTACCAGCCCGTGGGGTAAGAGCACACTCTTGCCATCTTGGTGGGGTGGGGGCGCGTCGGGGAGGTGACCGGAACAGGGGAGCCGTAGGAGCCTCTGCAGGGGAGGAAGGTGGGGCCGGGTGAGGCCCGGACTGACCTTGTAGCTCATTCGGTTCTTGGCTAGCCGGGGGATGAGCTTGGCTGCAGTGTAGATGTCGTTGATCAGGCCCTCAATCAGCATCAGGAAGCCATAGTCGAGGCCCAACTCCAGGGATGGATTGAAGACCAGCCCGTCCTCGTCCAGCTGCATGAGGACCTCAAACAGCGGTGCCACGCTTCCCTGGAAGAGATCGTCCCGGGCTCAGTACCTCGAGCTCGGATGAACCGCTCCCAAGGTCCCAGTGTTCCCTCCGGGAACCACAGGGCTGACCCGGGCCGGCCGGGAGCACTTGGGGGAGCATGCCTTCCCGGGCCCTTTGAGCTGCAGGGCCCAGAGCAGGCTGGAGCAGGGGACCCCCCCCCAACGCCTCACTGCAAAGCCTGTATCTGTCGCTCACCAGCTGCATGGCCTCCCAAGCTCCCCAAAAACATAAAATGAGGATAATCTTGTGTAGAACAGAGACGCCAACTGTCCCCATCTCTTGAGGTTATTATGAGGACTAAGTAAGTCAGTAACGCATGAAGCGTGGGAGTGGTGGCCGGTGAGTGTGAGTGGCCCACAGTGCATGGTGGGCTGGGGGTGGGGGGTGTCCCAGCTGGGCAGGACGGGCTTCACTGCGCTCCAGAAAGCACAGCCCTCCCGTCTCTGGAGGCCCCTGGCTCTAGGTAGTTGTGCGGTGAAGCACCTTCGCCACAGAACTCATTGACGGTCGAACAGCTTTGCCATAAAAGATTAAAAAAAAAAAAAATAGTCCGTTGGTGGTTTGTTCTCGGAGGTGTCTGCGTTTTTATCACACGATATAAACCTCGGCTAGCCCTCGCCGTGGGTGCCAGGGGAGGTCAACCGCGAGTGTCAGCTTGATGGAAAACACGGTGGTGAACTTCCTGGGAGTGCGAAACAAGGCCAGGTAAAGCCAGGTTGCACGCTCGACTCTCCTAGAAACTGAGAGCACGTCAGTTACGACACGCGACGGCATCAGCATTTCCCATATTTCCTGCAGAATGCTAGGTGCCTATCAACCTACACGTGACGGCGTGCCAAGGGGACACGTCAGCGGAGACGCTTTCACGGGGCAAATACCATCAGTTACCAATTTGCACCCTAGTATTTGGAAAACGGATACCTCTCTTAAATGAAGGAAGAAATTAATTAATTAATTAATTTATTTATTTAATGATTTTATTTTTGAGAGAGAGAGAGACAAAGCATGAGTGGGGTAGGGGCAGAGAGAGAGACAGACACACACACACACACACACACACACACACA